>NC_064431.1:26322500-26622500 GCF_023375975.1 Astyanax mexicanus
AATGACTTCCTTGGACCCAAAGAATTGCAGGAATGCAGCAAATAGCTGCTTTAAAGTTGGAACCAGATGAGGTAATGCAGTTTTGGCATGCTCTGAGATAAAAGCAGCCTGGACTTGTTTAGTGGCCACCAGCAATGGCTTGCAACAAGAAACAAAAGCCATGCAACCAGTGAATAAATTACTAATTAGAAGCACCTATAAATCAAGTGTAAAATGAGACGGATCCATTGCATCCAGGCCAGGCGGCTCTGTGCGACCTACTCGTGTGGAATAGCAACCACGCGAGGGAGCGGCGCGAGTCTCTTATCGACCGACAGATCTCCATTACCGCGAGAGTGCGAGCCAAAACCTCTACGCAAACACAACGCTATCAATTACCCCAGCCAGGCCCCAGCGCCTCCGGCCCGGCCAGAGAAGCACGCCTGCCACAGCCGCAGGCCTGGCCATGCGTCCAACCGAAAACCACAGCCTTTAAAATCGTACGCCTCGCTGCCTGCCTGCCTTTTCAGTGCTGTAATGCTGGTGATGTGCCCAAATCACTGAGCATCACTGTAATTACTGACATTAATGGAGATGTGGTGCCATTTGGAACGTACTCGCTATGATGACGTAACTTTACTTTACTTAAAATTTTTTACTCTTAGTTTTCTTGTTTGTCAAAAATATCCATTGAGTTGAACCCTTAAAATCATTGGTAATTGAGCTCAAATACTAAAGAAAATCAACGGCAACTGCTTATATACTTATATACTAAGATATTTAGCCTGTGGCTCTTCCCCCTTCTCAATTTGTTGACTGTTTTTTTTTTTTTTTTTTTTTTTTTGCATCTGCAGATGTTCCAATGCTGGGAAGTTTCAGACTATACAGTAGCTGCATTCACAACCCTGGGCTACAATGAAGGTAGGTAGAAACTCGAAATCTGCAGGCATATCTTGTCTGTACATGAAGAGTCCTTCACTTTGAGAAACATAGACTACTTCAGCTGCAGTCTAGCCTAAATAATGTGCAGAGCCATTGCTAGGACTAGAACTATTAATTTCCTGACAATTTGTGAGCAGCACTTAGACTGTACGACTACCCAAGAGCTGTGGAATCTGTGAAATCACACTACATTAAAAACATTTCTGAGCCTCTGAGCAAATCTACACTTCATTATAAATGTTTTTCATCCTTAACTCAACGTGTGCTGTTGACCAAACTGAGATTTAAACTATGTTTGCTTTATTATTAGAAGATCATAGCATGAAATTTAGATTGAAGCGTCTATTTGTGCAAGTATAGGTATTGTTACCTATGAAGTTTGGAAAAAGTCCAAACAATTGAGTCTACAACATGATCTGCTCTCTTTACACGTAGGCTTATGATCCTAACTTTGTACTAGTGAGCAGGGTAAAATTCTGGTAAAATCTGGTACATACAGCAAGGTTTACTCAAATATTTATATTTCAATGTAGTGTCATTTCACAGACTTCATAGCTCTTGGGTGGCCCTACAGTCTAACTGCAGCTAAAGAAGTGTGAGTAGATGATTTAGTTGTGTTGACACATACAGTTACTCTGCACAATGTTCGGTAAAAGTTTTGGGAAAGTTCTGGGTCTCCTTCTTTGTTTAAAAAGCTCTACGAAAGGCATAGAATGCACCAGACAGGGTGGTAAATCGTGACAGAGTGATCAAACAGGCGACAATTTCTGGTTCGCTTCAGAAAAGGAATGAAGGGAGGAAATCGCTATTTAAAAGCGGATATCGGTTTGATATCTTCGCTAGCCGATCTCCACCCACGCATTTTCGAACACGGCGATGACTATCAGAGGCAGGGGGCAGCTGACTCCCAGGCCAACAGCTGATTAACTGAGGGCCACTTGTGTTCCTGCTTTGGTGCAGGGCCCCGGACCAGATAACCAAATTCCTTTCCGGGACAAGAGGTAAGAGCGGGGGAGGGACGGAGGTGGAGGGTGACGCTCATATCCTACAATTTTCTGTTGTCCTCAAACATACAATTGACCTGTTACAAAATATTGCTCTTTTTAGAAACAAAACAGTCATGATCTGTTGCATATGGTACTTTTCCAGCCTCTCTTTATCCCTCTGAGTGATCCCTATTACTATGCAAATTACCTTCAATCTTTCGATTGGTTGGTCTAAGCTATAAGTGCATGCATGCAATGGTAATGTGAACGTAAAGCTGAAGCTCCACCACTGGAAACTGATTAGGAAGACACACTGCATGCATGAGAAAGTGGTGAACTGATATGTATGGCCAATATGTAAATGACCTCTTGTTTTGATTGGCTGACCTGTTTATATTAACCAATTCAGGCTGAAACCTGATTCGTTATAACCCACAACATACAATGACCGGAAGGAGTAGAGTACATGCTGTTTGGTGATTGTTGGGTCTTGGTCATCAAAAAAATAAAGTAAAATGAATGGGAATGAATAAGGGGAACAAAGGATGGCACCTGCCCTGAATTAGAACATGCAGTTTGCTAGCCATTGGACAAAGGGGGAGATTGGGATTGTGTAATGAATAGGAATGCATGGGAGTAATGAGAGATAAAAAGATAAAAACAACAAATAAACAACTATAATTGGCAATTACAACACTATTTTGGACACTACTGTTTAACCACAATGTGCTGCGAGTTCCTACTGATCATTAAATCCAACTACACTCCATTACAGGAAGGAGCTTAGGGGTTTTTGGAGGATTTGGGACCTTTTTTCCTCCTTTTGAGAGAAGAATTGAAATCAGAATGGGGAAAAGATACTTTAAACTGTTTTCCCGCCCGGGGTTATCCGACCTTTTCAAAGGACTTTTCCAAATATCCAGTGCTTTATGTCGGAGCGCAGCCGCTGGGCTCGGTAACACACACAAAAACTCTCATTTCCACTCCACATTACCAGTTAAGTGGATTCACTCAGCGCAGCCTGGAGGACCAAACTGCGTTTTAAGTGGCGGGAAGAGTGAACCATAGTGTGTGTGCTCGAAATTCTGTATATTGAATACAAGTAACTACTTCTCCACTGATATACAGAGAGAGAAAAGAGAGAGAGAGAGAGAGAGAGAGAGAGGTTATGTCATAGTTTACATGTCTATTGACTGAGACATGGACTGATGTTGAGTTGAGTTGAAAGTGATTACCTCATTGCATATATGTTTACTAACCAAGGAACAGACAGATGTATGATTAACAATTATTTTAATTTGAAAGAACATGAAAGATAGAGATATAGGGAGAAAAAAGAGAGGTTACTTAATTGAATATATGTCCATTAACTGAGGAATAAACTGATGTTGAGTTGAGTTAAAAGTGATAGGGAAATTGAAAGAGAACGAGAGAGGGAGAGAGAGAGGGAGAGATAGAGAGGGAGGGAGGGATTACCTCAGTGCTTACATGTCTACTAACTGAGTAATAGATTGATGTATGATTCACAGTTGAGTTGAGTTGAGTTAATTTAAGTTGAAAAAGCACGAAAGATAAAGATAGATGGAGAGAAAGAGAGAGGTTGCCTCATAGTTTACATGTCTAGTAATAGACTGATGCTGAGCTGAGTTGAGTTGAAAGTGCTAAAGAGAGTGTGAGAATGAGAAAGTACGAGAGAAAGTTACCTCATGTATCCGCATGTATGTCTATTAACTGAGGAATAAACTAATGTTCAGTTGAGTTCAAGTGCGAAAGAGAAAGAGATAATGTGAGAAAAAGTTACCTCACTGCATATATGTCTATTGATTGAGGAATAGACAGACGTTGAGTTGTGATATGAAGTGATATGAAGTTACCTCATTGCATGTGTCTGTAACTGAGGACTAGACGGATGTTGAGTAAAAATGGGAAAGAGAAAAAGAGAATGTATGAGAAAAAAAGAGAGAAAGTTACCTCATTGCATGTATGTCTATTAACTGAGTAATGATTATGATTATGAATGAGTATGATTAACAGTTGAGTTGAGTTAATTTAAGTCGAAAGAGCACGGAATATAGAAATAGAGGCAGAGAAAGCGAGAGGTTACCTCATTGCTTACATGTCTATTAACTGAGTAAGAAACTGAGGTGTATGACTAACAGTTGAGTTGCGTTGAGTTGAAAGCTTGCACAAGAGAGAGAGACAGAGAGAGACAGAGAGAGAGAGAGAGAGAGAGAGAGAGAGAGTGAGAGAGTGGGCTGTGTAATTCATTAGACTGCACAGAGGCGCTCTTTGCTGTGGACTGGCCCCAAGCTCAGTGATGACCTTGTGGAGAGGCTCTTGAGGGACGTGGCTATTTCTGCCCTTCCATGTCCCACTTATACAAGAGTCCTCCACTGTTCCACTGCGCCCAAGCGCTGCTTAGCTACGTCCATCACTCATATAAATTTAACCCATAGACATCTAAAATCATACAATGTTAAAATGTACTACTGTAAATATATAAACATACATTTATATGTATACATTTAGTGACATAGAGAAATTTAAATGCATTTATTGAATATTTTACGTTGATACTTGATGTTTTAAGAGTGTGTGATGAAAACTGAACCACTGAGCAAATTTACCACAATGTTATTTTGGCTCAATCTGATTGTTCTTTATGGATGGCTTGTTTAGGGCAAAATATTGGAGTTTTTGAGATAAGCAACACCACAGCGACCACCTGAAATAGCAAAGCAACCACTTATTAACACAGTTGGTACCATCTTTTGACATCACAGCAACCACCTAGTGACACCATTTAGCAACAGTCTGGGATACTATAGTAACCATCTACCAAAACTATACTGACCACCTTGAAATAGCAATGCAACCACTTAGTAACATCATAGGTACCACTTAGTGACACCACAGCAACCACCTAGTGACACCATATAGCAACAGTCTGGGATACTATAGCAACCATCTATCAACTCTATAGTGACCACCTCAAAATAGCAAAGCAACCACTTAGTAACACTGTAAGTACCACCTAGTGACACCACAGCAACCACCTAGTGACACCATATAGCAACAGTCTGGGATACTATAGCAACCATCTATCAACTCTATAGTGACCACCTCAAAATAGCAAAGCAACCACTGTCTCACAAATGTCTATCTGTCTCACAAATGTCTATTGTCTTTTTGTTGTATTGTACATATAGTGTCTCCCACTCATTTAGATTTAGATTATATATTTATTTCTTTTTATTTCTATTTATATATCTATTTCACCCCCACCACTACTGCACCTTGTTCTGTCTCATGTATGTCTGTGTCCCTGCTGCTGTATTGTACACATAGTGTCTCCCCCTTTTCTTTATTTTTCTTTATTATCCATTATCTGTACTTGCTGTAAAATTGGGAAGGAGAGTAACGTAATTTCAATTCTATGTATGTCCTGTACATATGCAGTATTGACAATAAAACTACTTGACTTGACTTGACTAGTAACACTGTAAGTACCACCTAGTGACACCACAGCAACCACCTAGTGACACCATATAGCAACAGTCTGGGATACTATAGCAACCATCTATCAACTCTATAGTGACCACCTCAAAATAGCAAAGCAACCACTTAGTAACACTGTAAGTACCACCTAGTGACACCACAGCAACCACCTAGTGACACCATACAGCAATAGACTGAGATACTATAACAACCATCTACCAACACTATAGTGACCACCATGCGTAACCACAGTGACCACTTGGATTTGCATATCAATATCAAGTTGCACTTAAGTGAAAATCGTCCACTTGGGATACCATAACGATCATCTAGCAACACCACAGCAACCACCTGCAATACAAAAGAATAAAAAGCTGCACTTTTCTAGTTGTGAATGTACCACATTTTTGGACTATAAGGCGCACTTAAAATCCTTTTTTCTTTTTTTTTCTTTTTCAAAATTCAACAGTACGCCTTATAATCTGATGCACCTTATGTATGAATTCTACCAGTCAGGTATTAAGGACCAGTAAAGCCACTCCGCTGAAGTACAGCGTTATATGGATAAGTTTCTCCAGCACGGTTGGGTGCACCAGCATTAGCATTAGCGCTCAGAGGCAAGTATACGTTTTTGTCGTGTTAAAACAAGCTACGCTGGACGAACCACTAGCTGATAGCGCCCTGGGTTACCGGAACACTAAGGGTTCCTCAGTCTAGCACTATCGGGCAGCATTTGCGTCCTGCTAGTGTTGCGGCTTGCGGCTAATGCTAATGCTGCTGCACCCAGCCTTAGTGCTGGAGAAACTTTACTGAAACTCAGCCTTAGACAAAATATTGAACATCTAAACTTACTGTAAATAAACGAAAAAAAACACAAAGTTAGCAACTGTCAATTTTAAAGTTCGGGGGAAAAAAAAGTACCAACTGCACTCGAAAAGTTTTCAACGAAACGCGTGAAGTCTGAGTCAGAGCAGCTTTTCAGCACCGGACTATTATATTTGACATTTGATGAAGAGCATGGGGTTATTTTAAGTGAGAACAATAAAGTGCCTCTAAAAATAGAGCGCTCAGTGCATCAGCAATGATGATTCATCTATTCAAAGCTCTTTTTTTTTTTCTTCTTTTCTGCCTCTATCTGTCTCTGGCTCTTCTCTCATCTTGACTTATATAAGGATCACACGTAGGCCTGCATTCATAAAGCATCTTACAACATGACTCTACTGCTGAATCGAACAGCGCTCCCACTGACTGAGACCGAGGAGTGAGCAGGAATGGAAACTGACCTGAGATCAGAACTCCTACTCTGAACAATGCAGAACAATGTGAGGGGGCTGAATCCACAGAGCGCCGCTTTCATACGTCTCCTACGTCAGCCGTCCACCAGCTAACTAAGCTAAATTCCGCTAACTGAGCCTCCATTCATAGCTCTGCTGCGAAGGCTCGTCGAGCGGCGGCCGTGGGAGTCAATACATTTCCTGTGTCACTACTAATTGGACTCATAGCGAGCGAGGTTCCTTCCTCGGAGACGTGCAGCCTTCATCTTTCTTTTTTTGGGGCCTAGAGGAAAAGGCATGTGCTGAACTTATTGACAGAATTTGCTACTAAATATAATAATGATCAATAGAGCTCGACAGAGTCTACAGACTCAGCAGTCTATGGTAATTTTAGTAGGGCTGTCGATCGATTACAAAACAATGACCAATTAATAGCATCATTTGCTGTGATTACTTACTATTTATAGCATTTTCACTATTATTTTTTCAACAATATTCAAATATGTTTATTTAATTGTATCAACTTTGTATTAACTTTGAGCACACGTTGTCATTCGTGAACTACAGCTCTGAAAAAAAAAATTAAGAGACCACTTTAGTTTCTGAATATTTTTTTCTGATTTCGCTACTTATAGGTATATGCTTAAGTAAAATTAATATTGTTTTATTCTATAAGCTATGGACAACGTTTCTTCCAAGTTCCAAATAAAAATACCGTCATTCAGAGCATTTATTTGCAGAAATTGAGAAATGGCTGAAATAAAGATACAGAGCTTTCAGATCTCAAATAATGTAAAGAAAACAAGTTCCTATTCATAAAGTTTTAAGAATTCAGAAATGAATATTTGGTGGAATAACCCTGGTTTTAATCACAGTTTAACAGAGGTTTTCAAATTGGTAAAAGCAAGGAAAAACATCATCATTAAGTGGTCTATTATTTTTTCCAGAGCTGTATATATTGAAAGCTGCAGAGTCAGTGATGGGACCAAAATGGGTTCATCAACAGGGGGAAACCATAAGATGGGATGTAACAATGGGGCTCATTTGCGATTTGCAGCCCAACTGGGTCCCAGTAAAAACCATATGTACTGTACAAAGCAATTCACTGTCAATACCCACCTGTAACCAACCTGGAAGCCACCTGATACTAGGTGTGCAGGAAAAAATCGATTCGAGCTCGAATCGCATATCTAACATTGAGCGATTCAGAATCGATTCTCATTTTCCAAAAATCTTTTTTTTTTTTTTTTTTTTTTTGTGGGTGCAGCTACTGTACCACGGAGCCTTTTAACTGTACCGCGGAGCTCAGCTACTGTACTGTGGAGCTCAACTACTGTCCTGCGGAACTCTTTAACTGTCCTGCGGAGCACTTTAACTGTTAAAGAGCTCCGCAGGACAGTGGATGAACTCCGCGAGACAGTTAAAAAGCTCCGCGAGACAGTAGATGAACTTCGCGAGACAGTTAAAAAGCTCCGTGAGACAGTTTAAAAGCTCAGCAAGACAGTAGGTGAGTGTCGCGAGACAGCAGCAACAGGACAGGGAATGTTTTTGCACTTACTGCCTCTCCCTATTAGGCTACAGAGGGGCATGAAGTGTCGTGTTATGGTGTTTGTTGTCGCACCGCTAAAGTATGGAGAATGAAGAAAAAGAAATCAAACCGATTTGAAAGAATCAGAAAAAAAAGATGTGAACCATGTGAACCCCAAGAGAAAGTGTTGACTGGGAATGCTATATTCAGATACTTAAACAAAAGCAGGATAATCTCTTTTTATTACCGTTAATTTCAGAAGATGTGAAAATAAATGAATGGAGTTGTTTCACTTAAATACAACAAATGGACAAAAATGTTTTTGTCAAACAGTTGACTTTTTGCCAAACAAACATCTAAGCCCAGTGTAGAACCAGATATTGCTAGCAAAAGGAGCTAGTGCTTACTTTGATGACGGTTCTTTTTAAGGCACATTCATGCGAAATATCCTGGGCAGTGCTCTAACTGCTGCAGGCCAACGGTCTAATGGTTTAAAAGCAGCAATCCAAACTGGAAGTTAAATAAACTGCTGCACAAGTATGCCCTGTTTAAATATTTAGTTTGGGGAGTCTGCTTTAACCTCAGAGCGTTCCCTCACACAGAGCCTGGACTGAGATAGGACTGACCAGCACTGTGTGTGTAGTGTGTGTGGACCAATCCATCTATACGGGTGGAATGGTTGGTCTTCAATTGGTGCCTTCAGCTCTTTGTGTGGACCAAGTCTGTCTTCCGGATGATGGAAAGCATCAAAATCTTGACATTTTGAGGACCTTGAACTAACTGGTCAACTGAACTAAGGGGGTTTCTATGGGTGCACAGGTTTTTTTTGTGCTGTGCACAACCATTAACACATTTAGTCTGGTTTGTTCTGGATTCACACTGCATTTTAGTGAGCAGCTCAAATCCTGTTTTTTTTGAGATGCGGTAAAACTAACATAGTAATACATAAGGTTTACTGTATGTCTGTATATAAAAATGAGTTAATCTACAGTTACAGTAGATACAGAAATCACGAGCGTAAGGCTTTGCAACTATACTGCTGCAAAAAGTGCTTGAATGCAAAGGGAAGTCCAATTTTGGAACCAGTTATTTTTCTGTTGCTGTTGTTTAAAGAGGTGATGATAATTTGCCTCTTTCTGAAACTTTCTGTAATTGGTCTGAACCATCTAAAAAATACTGCAAACAAATACTGCAAACAAACTGGACCATGGTTCAGTTGAATAGGACTGGGACCATGTCTTTTGAGCAGACCAAACTTTAGTTCTTTGGTCCACACTTGCTTTTTTTGGTTTGGACCTAATTAAAAGTCCTAAAGATTGGACCAAACAAGGTCAATAAAAGTCAATAAAACTGAAAATGTGCAAAGGTGGGTTAGCTTAGCGACAATTAATCACAAACAGTCGAACAGAAGCTCCTCTACAGGAAGTGGAAGTTTCTTACAAAGACAGAAGCGAGAACCAAAGAAAAAGAAAGGAAGAGAAAAAGAGAGTTAACTGAAACACCATGTTCGTTCAGCTAGCTTGTCGCTACTCTGGTAAATGTATCATCATTCAGGGGTTCTGACCCCAGCCCACAATGAACTACACACGCTTCCTGTTCGAAGACGCCCCCAGCCAGGACACACTTCCATCCGGCCATTTACAGGCAGCAATATTACCTTTGGAGCGGCCTCCACATACTTCACTGATTTACGACCGCCAGCACTGGAAAATCGAGCAACGAAAGTGGCTACTGGCCTCGAGAATGACTGGACAACCAATTCAGAACCATGAACAGGAGTATAAAATACAATCGAGCACAAATCCTGAATACCATTGCCTGCAAAAATGAACAGGGACGAGCATCCCAGAGACTAGTTCAGCACAACTGACGGGACCATTAGAGAGTAGTTTTCTGGACCATAGTGTTCTCTGCCTTGTCACTTAACCGCAATAAGAATGTGGGTTGAAAAACGCTAGTGGCCCTTCCAAATTGACTTTTATTATTAAAATATTTTATGCATCTTCTTGGTCAGGATTATGGTGGGACCAGAGACCACCCAGAATCATTGGGCGCAAGCAGGAACACTTCCTGGACAGTGGAAGTGGAAGGAACCCCTGAATTTCAGGAAAATCCCATGAGTACCTGGAAGAAACCTACCTGGACAAATTTGCTTTTAATATGGAAACATTCCATTTCATTCCACTTTGTCAGGATTGCAGTAAGTCCAGAGCCCACCCAGAATCATTGGGCACAATGCAGGAATACTACCCTGAACAAGGTACCAGTCCATCCCAGTATCTTCCACCCACCCGCTCACTAAGGATTTATTTGACTACAAACACAATAGAACCCACCCAAAATGACACATAACCACAGTACAGCAGCACCACACGGGATTCCACAACCCCAGACTCATGGAGTTGTGCACCACACACTACCTAAACCTGAGCATCACCCCAGGAATTGTCTTGATAAGCCTGATGGTCGGTTCTTCTGAAGGTTCTGAATTGCATTTGAATTGAACCCATCTTGTACAAGGGTCAAAACGCCATCAAACACTTAACCGAATGAACAGAGCTTATCTGCGTTCCCTCGACACACTTCCACTTCCCAATTAAACGACTGCCCACGATAACCATCAGCAAACATGCCTTTCACCACAGCGTTGTCAGAAAAGCACCGTTTTAATTAAAAGGCTTCTAGATGGAAAGAATAAAGAAAATGAGATACTGCCTTTTAGCCCGAAGGACATCAGGCTGCTGGAAAGCACTGAAGCCGCAGGGCAGGTACGCAAAGATCACGGATTTGGGATAACATCAAATGCAAGGGAGGGAGGAAAGTGGGAAATAAAATGAATACAAAAGATTAAAGTTCAATCCGAATTTTTTTCCGCAGCCCAGAACAAAAGGCAGCAGTCACTTGATAAATGGCCACAAGTTGAAACAGAAAGGATTACCTCCTGAGACAGAGGAGGAGTAGGTCAGCAGGGGGGAGAAAGAGGATGGAAGAGACAGATTCATCCATCAAGGGCATCTCATCTCCTGGAGAAATGAAATTTACTTCAGAAACAATATTCCTTAGCGCTGCTGCTTCGGTGAGCTGTGCAGAGTCGATGCAAGAGCGACAAAAGCTCTCAGGTTATGAATAACTGCCGGTGGAAGCGCTGACATTTCTAAACACTTAGACTCAGGCTGACCTTCCTAAATCAGGAGATGGATAGGAGTGTCTTGCAGGATATTGACGCATTAGCGAGACTTATGACACAAATGTTGCGCAAATGATCTGGACGAAGGATCAGTGGTTGTCGGTAACACTTACGGGGGTCGTTTTTTTTAATAGACACCATTGTTTTAGTATCAAAAGCATGTAGGCAGTAGGCTAGATTTTTAAAGTGGTCCAGCAGATTTACTGCCACAGTAAGGCTAAATAGACCTACTTAAAAAGCCTAAAATTGGGATAAGGTGCAGCACATCAACGGCGGATGTCTAGACAATTGGAAGGAAGGTTTCTGGAGGAGCCAAAAAGGTTTTATTTAAACCTTACATGACATTTAGTTTGATTAGCTCTTGATTAATCAAGTGAGTGGTGGTATCACCATGGCCAGATACAAACAGATGGAAAGAAGGACGGATGCAGTTGAGTCTTGGAAAGTATTTTTAAAAAATCTAAGAAAATGGAAATCAGCCATCCTAGAAAGCAGGCAACCTTGTTCAATAAAAGTATGTCAACTAAATAGGAACTGTTACCTCAGGGGACAGCTTGAGATTGCATAAACCTGTTTAGGTTGTGATTAGGTTGTTATCTTGTGATTAAACACAAGTAGGCTCGTGGTAAGGCGACATGAATTATTAGGGTTCAAATAAAACCTGATAGCGGTTTCCAGATAGTTGGGATATTCCTTTTCTTAGCTTATTTCTTTAGCTTTCTTGGTACCAAAGTAAATGTAATTACATTACCTTTTAGAAATGCTGTTTAAAAAAGGGCATTTGAAGATCAAAGCACCTGTGCTGCCATAGTCATACATTATCCATTTGGATCAAAGCCATTATTGTATACTGTAGTCGCAGTCGCTGCCATTGTTCTATTCTAGGTCCTGGAAAGTGTGTCACCTGCTGTACCATTTACGTTCTAGAAACTGGAGGTACCTTGCCTCAGGGTTGACAAGGGCAACTTGCATTTGGTCCCTCGCCCTCACTCAAGTACTGGTGCTACTGGATCCTGCAGCAGCCTTAGTTGTGACCTTTGGTTCAGACGCAGCTGGTCCTGGGGGTCCCGTAGCAGCGATGTTGTTACATGGAGGTCATACAAGCTGTGCGTCTGAATCTGAACACATGCTTTGGCAATGAGTATACACCTGAAAGCAGGTGATCAGCTATAGCACTAGTTCTACTTGACTAGGGGTGTACGTAACAGTATGCGTATTCTTTACGAACCAGGGGTTCACAATATGGGGGTCATGGTTTGGATTGCGCAATGAAAAAGAGAATATGCAATGAATGTAATGCACAACCAAAGTTTACAGGCGAGTTGCATAAGGCCATTGCTAAGGCTACCACCACACTGAGAACTTTTTAATTGTAGCCTTTAAGCCCTATGTGATTTAAGCTCAATTTTAAGCCCGATCTGGTCAGATGCATCTAAAATTTCACAATCGGGCTTAATTTTAGCTTCACTGTGCATCGTTTGTCATGCAGTGTGGGAGCGGGCAGCGATGCCCGATTAAATGCCCAACTTCTTTGTTTTTTTTGGTTTTAGTATGGGTGAATGAGCTACTGAGCTCTGAATTTCCCCTTCTGAAGTCTCCATTGCTCCACCAGCCGCTTAAATTCAGTAAAACTGAGCCGGATCCTCTTTTAGAGGCTGTACATGTGATGTAAGTACAGAAAAGACGTGTGACGTGGCCAGAAGTAGGGGTGGGCGATATGGCTCTAAAATAATATCACGATATTTCAGGGTATTTTTGCGATAACGATATACTTGGCAATAAAGGAAAACTAAAATAATTAATTTGTTTCAGGAATATAGTATAATAGTATAACTGAATAATCATAATGTGGCAAAATAAATAATATAGCATAAAATAATATAAAGCAGCAAATAATATTGCAGAATATTTAGTGCATGCATATAAACTGCAACTAAAACAATTATACAATAAATTCACCTAAAGCTTCACAGTAAATAATAGACTACTTTTAAGACAGAACAGCCCTATTATCACAATATGGATTTTTAATATCATGATATTTCTGTGTCTCGATATATTGTATACGATATAATATTGCCCACCCCTAGCCAGAAGAAGAACTCTCGCGAAAAGCAACTCGTCACCCCAGTTTTTAGAATGAATATATTAGGCTAAGCAGGAATGGTCGTTTTTCAGCACACTGCTACCATTAAACACAATATTTTGTCCCTTTTCTACTTAGAAATGCTTCTGCTTTCAGTTTAGAAACAAAATAATATGGACTGCCACTTTAATACTGAATAGGTAATATGTCGATCCAGCCCTTGACAGATGCCACTGTAGATAATAAATACAGTAAGATATTATCATGGGATTCAAAATGTTTTCCAAGATGAAATAGTAGTTAGCGATAGCAACTAATGCTGGTGTTGGTACAGTACATCACTACACAGGACACAACATAGTAGACAGAGAGAGAGGTTGAGTCTGGTAAGCCTTCAAATGGCTACTTCATGCCAGCTGAAAGAAATCTGGCCTTATCCTTAATAGAGGGTTACACACTCAGCAAAGCTCCTGTGGTTTTGTCTAGTAGTGACGCACACAGACACACACAAACATCTTTACTCTTCTCAGAACAGCCTAAACTGTAGTCTGGCCTATTTTAGAGGCCTGGACTCAAAGATCCTCACTCCATTGTCTCCTTTGTTTGTTCTGCACTCAGTCAAACCTGGAGGAAACCTGGCACTTTACTGAGATGGGTAAACAGGCCAACTGAGCACAGACTGAAGTGCAGAACTCAATACATACTCAACTTCACTGAAAAAAAAAACCTTCAGAACATCTTAAACTGTAGGATCTTCCCAACACACAATCTTCAGCTTCTTGTTCAGACATGGAGGTACAAGATCTGTATCTTCATTGACAAATGCTCCAGGCCCCAGGGTATAGCCAATTTAAAAAAAAACTTTAACTTTAAAAAAGCAGAATTATGTAAGAATTGAAATATTTTGCTCCACAGCACCCCCAAAGGTTGTGGAGGGTAATGCACTTTCACTCCACAGCAGTAAATACAAAACGCACTTTGAAATGCACCTCATGGACAGCTGTACACATGCATTTGTTGACAAGCTGACAAAAGTTCTGCCAAAAGGTCTTAAAAAGCTCCATAAAGTTCCATATAGTGAAGTAAAGTAGCAGCTCCTGTTGTCAATAGTGCGGTTCTATACATGGATGACATTCAAAAACTGCTGTTTCTTCCTGTTTCTGTTTATCTGCACAGTTCCAAAAAAATAAGGTGTGCTGCATTTCTCATACTCTACATTATTTCAAACTAAAATATATGCAGAATACAGTTTATTCATATATATATATATATAGTATCTAACAAAATGTACTGTTCTCTAAAAAAAAAAAACGCTAGCTGATATCGCCCTAAATTACTGGCATTTACTAGCGCTAACCGCAGCTAGCAATATCAGTTAGCTGCTAATGCTAACGCTGCTGCAACCAGCCTTAGTGTAAATCTGGAAATCTAAGCTTACTGTGAATAAACTGAAGCGCTTTACTCACCCAAATAAACAGTTATCAGAAGAAAGAATTACAGTTTTGTTTACTAGGCTTAGCTTTACTTAACATAGCTTTACTTCACTTAACATAGTTACCCCCCCTCCACCACCCAGCGGCAATACCCCTGTTCCTTACTAGTGTCGCATAATGCGCCTTATGTGCAAAAATAGACCAGAAAATAGACATTCATTGTTTTGGGTAAAATTCCCTTATACTGTCCTGGACACAGCATATTCAACATGTAACCCCATGGCAAAGAACTCTCTGAGGATGTGAGAAATACTAGAATTGTTGTCTTTTTACAAAGATGACATTGGTTATAAGAAGATTGTGAGGATGCAACTGATGTATCTTTCGCAGCCCATGGTTATTCACAGTTTCCTGCAAACATACCAGTTCTACCTCCAATGCAATTTATCCTTTGGAAAGCAGCTATCGTTGGTGTCTCTGTTGGATTGGTCACTCCATAACTAGCTTGCTAGGTTAGTCAGCAGGGCAGACTTGAACAAGATCACACATTTTGCTATTTTAAAGTTTTTTTTACATTCATTTCAAGATGTCTAAAAATTGTGGTCTTTAGTATGAGGAAAAATGTTTCGTTGATCCAGTATAACACTGAGACAAACAACAGTTAGAAACGTTTTAAAATAGACATTTTTACGCTAATAACAGTCTTTGCAATGTCATATGTTACTTTACAACACGTGTAATGCCCTGCTAAATGCAGTTCAGCTTAGAGTCTCTGTAAAATACAAAATCCGCCGGAGATCCTATGTAAACACAGAGATGGGTAGTCCAGGTCTAGAAAGTAAAAATTTAATTGTTTTTCTGAATATTTTCTTTTACTAGCTACTGCAGACAATGGAGGTTAAGGAAGAGTTTCATGTGCAGCATCATATACAACTCAGAGAAAAAGTAGATTTTAGCAGAAGGAGACTTCATTTTTTCCCTTTTATAAATGATGTACGTCCTTTACCATAAGCCATAAGCTCAGCTGTCCACACTGTCAACACAAGCCTGTCCAAGGAACACCAGCTCCAGTCTGAGATTAAAATCAGATTTATATCAAAGCAGGTGGAATCACATGCCTGATCTTGAAGCAGTTTTTGTCTTTCATGCTGCAGTGAATACAATTAATATAGATTAAGCAGCAGGTCTAGGATCAGCAGGGTGAGACTTTTGATGCATATGGTCTCCTGACCCACATATGGGGAACAGAAGACCCGCTCTGGCTCCCAGCGGGCCAAGCTGGAAACACTCCAGCCGTCCAACATGCTGGTGTGCACTGCCAGTGATTATATATGGAGATTATTCGGAGGAGTCCCAGAGAGTGAGGAGACGCCTTCTCTCTCTTTCTCTTTCTCTCTGAAACTTACACACAGTGGCTGTTTGAAGGACAGGGGCAAAAACCATAAAAGGGCACCTTGTACAAGATCTCAAACTTATAAGGTATAAACTAAATACAGTATTACTGACTTTAAAAGAGAATTACAGTTTTGTTTACTTTGCTTAGCTTTACAGGTCTCCAGGTCACCAACCCAGTGCTAAGACCTGCTGAATTAGAAGGAAAACATGGCGACACCCCTGTTCCTTACTAGTGTTGCATAATGCACCTTATGTATTAAAATAGACCAGAAAATAGATGTTTATTGATAGTGCGCCTTATAATCTAGTGCGCAAAACACAGTAATAAACCACATGAACGACATAAGCCACGACACAACACACACACACACACACACAGCACCCAGACACACACACTCCCACACACAAACAGTGTGTGAGGATTCAGCGGTACACCTGCCTCTGTGAGCTATTTTCTGTCTCTGCTAATTGCTGGGTGAATGTTGCTGAAATCTGAAATAACACACATTTGCTTCCACGGCTGCTGGCGAGCAGGACTGGCCTGTAATTCCGCAGTGACGAATCCGCGCAGTTATTTTACCCCCTGCTGTGTGGGTGTGGGACGGACGGAAATAGCCGGAGTGATGCTTCCGCTACAGACACTCACACGTTCACACGCATATAAACAATGAATCAACACTGAATATTAATCTGTTGCTCAAAAATATTGTTGCAAAATGTTGCATTTCTGAGACAAAAGAACAGTCTTTTTATTTATCATTTGTATCGCTCTCTTTATCATTTTCCTTTTTTAATTAGTTTTCTAAACACCACAGCAACCATATGGTAGACCAATGCAACCACCTAGATACTACATAGCAATAGAAAATCCACTATACTAGATGGATGGTTGAATAGATAGACAGACAGACAGATAGATCTATTACGTTCATAAAAGTTGAAAAGAGGTTAATCACACATATTTATATCCCACCAGTTATACCAAAGCAACCATGTAGTAGCACCATAGCAACCACCACCACCATTGCAACTTCTACAACCATCACTTTTAAACACTATAACATCCACCTAGCAACATCATAGCAACCACTACACAACACCACAGCAACCACAATAGAACCATATAGCAACACATAAGACGTCTCTTAGCAAAAGCCTAGCAAGTATCTAACAATAGCCTGAAAGAGGAAACTTCTCTAGATAAGTAGGGAGTTGAGGAGACTTAAGCTGCTTTTATAAGCTGCTAAATATAAATCAATATTAAAATATTAATGAAATACTCAAGTAAACCAGCAATGTACTGCTTAAGCTAAATCACACACGTTTATATTTACTAACCTGTTATAAACATTGAATGTGTTATAATGAACCCTATTTATAAACACACTACATCATTAAAACAGTTAACCGCGGCATTTTGTATAATGAGTTCTGAGGTTTCTTATCTGATGGAGGAATCTTGAGCTGGAGAAAGTGACCGCCAGCTAAACAGATCCCCCTCTTCCAATGACTTCAATCTAAACAATAATGAACGGAGACGCCGTTTGTCGTAAAGGCAATCTCGACTCAGGCTGGCAGTCTCCCAGCGGCCGCTGTTAACTCCCGATTAAAACGCTGAGCGTGTTCCGCCTGTGGGCGAGAACAGTGTAATCGCTGTACATTAGCATTAGCAGCTCGCGCTGCCAGCCGTACCAGCGACTACATCACTGCTCTGGGGGCCATGCAAATCGGAACAGCAGAAATAATTATCCATCTCATTAAAGCGACCTGGATGTGAACTAGGCCCAGAACAACAGCCATGAAAAATGAAACACGGTGATAGCGATACCTTTCCCTGCTACATGCCAGCAGTACAGTTTGAGTTATAGAGTGAGTAATAAAACTGAGAGCTGAGAATAAGGTGCTGTAATTTAAACGGTTTATATGGATCCAAATGTATCCAGTGCAACAGATAAAAGGGTCAGTTCGCTAAAAAAAATTTTTAGTACTTGCTTTTTTTGGAAAAATTTAGTAGGTCACTTTGAGTTGTGTATGCTGCACGTGAAACTGTGCTTCTAGCCCCATAACCTGCTTTAGCTATAATAAAAAAAAAATATATATATATATATATATATACATACATATACGTATATATATATATATATATATATATATATATATATATATATATATATATATATATATACACACACACACAGAAAAACGAGTGAATCAGGAAAATCACCCGGACTGATGTCAACCCGTAAATGACATCATTTACGGCTTATCATTTATCATTTATGGCTTCGCCAACCTTGGCTTGTGACCTCCCACTGCAGAACCATAAGACACCATAACAGTGCTGTTAGCCAATCAGAGGAGAGATGTTTGCATGTCATGATTATTTTATGAGCAAGAGCCGAAATCCTGTCGTTCTCTTCCCTGCCAATTCTACTTTAAAAATGAATTAAAATCGGAAAGAAAATGTCTCACAGGGCATTAATTCCACCAATTAAGAGACCACCAAAAAAATTATGAAAAAATTTATTACAACCTATTTTTTTGGATGTTTTTGGAGCGATTTTATACATTTTGGCAACGTTGCTGCAATGACACTTCAATGTGCATCAATGTTTATATTTTTTGGTTTGGGAATGTTACTTTTAACGTTCAACTAGATGAGAACATTATGTGAGAAAATTTCTAATAAGATCATTATTATGTTACACAATTTCAGAACACTATTTATTGGAAACTTTTCAAAAATGTTCTTATAACTTTCACTAGCTGACTAACCCAGAGAGAAGCTTTTTTTTTCAGAATGCTTAAAAAATTGTCAAAAATGTGCATAATAATTGAATTGAAACATATAAATAATATAAAATAATAATAATAATAATAATAATAATATTAAAATCATTTAATTCATTGGCCCTTTTCATATTAGCTAAATAATATATGCTTAAAATGCATTTTACATGAAATTGGCTAATGAATATATTTTTATGATTCAACATGGCAGAGCTCAGATGACAGAGAAGGTAAAAATAACATCACCCCTCCCACCGCACCTTGTAAAACTAATCCCCTCCACATAGGGCCTTATATTATTGATTATTTAACACCGTGACACAGTTTGAGGAAAAGAGTGTGAAGATTTGGGTGTGCTAGTAGCCCCCATTTATTTAGTGGCTACATTAGCCTTGTAGCTTTAATGCACAACAAACCTCAAACGTTTGCTTGAATTAGTGATTACAGTAAACCGGAGGTAAAACTGAGGTAAACCTGAGATAAACCTGAGGTAAAACCGAGGGGAAAATGTTTTTAACTCAGTTTTACCTCAGTTTTACCTCAGTTTTACCTCACTTTTACCACAGTTTTACCACAGTTTTACTGTTTACTGCTTTTTTTTCTGAAGTACGTCTTTAAACGTGAGTTCAAAGTGAGAATGCTAGCATAAAACTGAGGATTAGCATTTAGATAGCCAGTAAATAAGGCACAGGGTTAGCATGTCAGCGTGTGGTGGGGGTTAGCATGCCAGTGTGGCAGTGAGACGGTTGGCTGGAGGAATGTGTGTGTGCCAGCGTGTTGCAGAAATGAGTAGCAGAGTCCAGCTGCATGGCACTCGGCGTCTAGCACCAGCCTGAGGACACACTTAAAGGTCAGGAGTGCAGCCGCCAGCATGAATGTGGGTGTGCATACGTGTGTGTGTGTGTGAGAGAGTGTGTTTTCCTCAGAGAGGACTGGAGAAGGTCAGTGAGAGGTGCAATATGTCTACAAAGTGCTTCTCCTGTTCTGGCTGCTGGTTCAATAATAAACTGCTGGAAATAAGTGTAGGTCTGCTTTTGCTGCCTCGACGTAGCTTTAGCGCTATGAGTTAGCAACGACTATTAACCTCAGCGGAAACCTGTTGTATCCTGTTTGTTGGAGTAACTGGATATAATTTTCAGCTAAAACTTTCTACTAGCTTTTAGATAATTGCTGTGAGGATTTTATTGTATTTTGAGATGTTAGGTTACATTCACACAGCAGGTTAAAGTGACCAAATCTAATTTTCTCAAATTTTATCAAAACTATATTTTTTTGTCTAACAATACTTAAAATAGTACAAAAATTGTACAATAAAAGTTTGCTTAGTGAACAAAACTTAAAAAGTAAAAAAAAATACAAATAAATAATTTGCATGTTACCTCAAAGTCAAATTTTAATCTGACTGAGGTAAATTGAGCCAACAAATATTTTTATTTCGGTAAAATAACTGAACGATGTGTTGGAATAAGAAATGAGAGGCAAAATTGTCTGCCATACTGTCTAATGTTCAAAATGCGGTGTTGTCCAAAACTAGTCCTAATCTTAGTCTGGGGAAGTGGCTCAATTGGTTGTAACAGGTTGAGATTTTCTCAAATAAATAAAGCAAATGTAATTTGATAGATTGTTTCCAATGACTGTATAATGGCGTGATTTCATTCCCTTCTGTTCTACAGAAATTAGACCAAAATGGTCCGCCATGTTTTTTTTTTATGTTGCTTAAAATGCTGTATAGTACAAAACTAGGGCTAATCCTGGTCTGGGAAAACAATCTAATAGGTATAACAGTATTTAAGTATTATTAATATCAAAGCAAA
This sequence comes from Astyanax mexicanus, assembly GCF_023375975.1. Classification (NCBI taxonomy): domain Eukaryota; kingdom Metazoa; phylum Chordata; class Actinopteri; order Characiformes; family Acestrorhamphidae; genus Astyanax; species Astyanax mexicanus. The sequence goes on from NC_064431.1 coordinate 26,343,413, forward strand.
AGTAATTTGTTATTTGAGAACATTGTTCTAATGAGATGTTGACAAATCTTGCTAATATGTTAAGTGGAGGGTGGTCTTCTCCGTGTGTGTGTGTGTCTCCATGTGTGTCTGTATGTATACATGCATGTGTGGGTGTGTATTTCTGTCTTAAGCTACAGAAGTGGTTTGGAGGCTGTGATGTGGTTTAGTCAAAAGCTACAGTAATTAAACAGACCCGTGGATCCTCCGCCCCCTGCACAGCCCAACGCCACTAAATCTCACTTCAGCAGTCAATATACGGCCCCAGGGGACCCCCAACCGGCCCTCAGACCATCTTCTGACCCTCCCTGAAAAAAAATACCCATATCTAAAATTGATTGCTTATTGATCTGATCAGATTTGCATTTAGCTGGAAGAGTGTGTGCCAGGTCCACTGGGGCACTACTCAAATAAATATGAGCCTGAACATCAGAGATAGTTAGTTGTAGAATGTTGAATGTGGTGGCGGCTGAATGCAATCAAATCCTCATAGCAATGCTTCAAAATCTAGTAGAAAGCCATTTTTAGACAGTAAATATAATTTGAGACCCAAAAAATGTAGTCATCATTTCTTTGGTAACCTTAGTTCTTTCCCTATTAATTTAAGCTAGCTTGCCGCTAATGTTAGTTCTCTCCCCGATAACGTTAGCTAGCCTGCTGCTAATGTTAGCTAGCTCTCTGGTAACGTTATCTAGCTCACCACTATTATTAGCTAGCTCTCTGGTAACATTAGCTAGCTCTCTGCTAATGTTAGCAAGGTCTCTGGTAATGTTATGTAGCTCACCGCTAATATTAGCCAGCTCTCTGGTAACGTTAGCTACCTCTCCACTAACCTTAGTTCTCTCCACAATAACGTTAGCTATCTTTCCGCTAATGTTAGCTTGCTCTCTAGTAACGTTAGCTAGCTCTCTGGTAATGTTATCTAGCTCACCACTAATATTAGCCAGCTCTCTGGTAATGTTAGCTACCTCTCTGCTAACCTTAGTTCTCTCCACAATAACGTTAGCTATCTTGCCGCTAATGTTAGCTAGCTCTCCGCTTGCATTAGTTATCTCTCCGGTAACGTTAGCTAGCTCTCCATTAACCTTTGTTCTCTCTCCGGTAACGATAGGTAGCTCGTCGCTAATGTTAGCTAGCGCTCCGCTAAGCTTAGTTCTCTTGCCAGTAACTGTAAATACTGTACTGTAAATATTTTCCTTGTTTAAAGTGATGATTAACACTATACTATCATAGTTTTTCATAAAAAGCATAATAAAGATCGCTAGTAGTTTCTCTTAGTAGCTAGTCAGCTAACTTTCCCATTCCACCTTAAAAGGTGCAACAGACAACAGGAGCTGCAGCATTTAAGGCGGAACGGAAAAAAATAAAATAAAATAAAAGGTAATCAAAGCTAATTTCACCTCCTCTTCACAGAGGAATCAAGAAATAGACAATAATCAATAATTTCTGCACCAATTTCCCTCCTTTCTGAAGACGTACAATAAAGCCCTAAAGCTAACCAGTTAACCAGCAGCAGATAGGTTACTGAATTTTAGAGCTCCTGATGACGTATCAGGTGCTTCAAGGTTTGTCCCGATTTTTAGGGTGAAGATTTCACCCCTTCCCCTTATAACTCTGTACGAACAGGAGGGGTTAAACTCGAAAAAAAAAAGGGGTAGGGGTAGGTGGTGGGGCCAAGGGGTGAAGTGGGATTAGGCTCTTGTTTGTTTCAGTAGTTAGCTTGCTAACTTTCCCGTTCCACCTTAAATGGTGCAACAGACGGCAGAAGCTGCAGCATTTAAGGTGGAACGAAAAAATAAAATAAAATAAATGCTAATCAAAGCTAATTTTAGCTCCCCTTTACAGAGCAATCAAGAAATGGACAATAATAATACATTTCTGCACCACTTTCCTTCCTTTTTGAAGAGATACGATGCCCAGCAGCAGCTAGGTTACTGAACTTTAGCGCTCCTAATAATGCATCGGGTGTTTGAAGGTTTGTCCCAATTCTTAGAGTGGAAAATTTCACCTCTCCCCTTTATTACTCTGTTCCAAGAGGAAGGGATTCAGTCAAAAAGAAGGGGTAAGGGTAAGGGAAAGTGGTAGGGCGTCAAGGGGTTTAATGGGATTGGACCAAACTCTTCTTTAATACCCTTGTTGGTGGAGGATGCAATAAATAAACAGATGTCCCAATACTTTCGCCTATATAGCGTTAGTCACTAAACTAACAGTAATCCCATTTAAATTGCGTTTCTCCATATTAAAACCACAGATGTGTTTGTGTTTAGTGTTTATAAAGAAACCTAACAGTACGGGTCTCAAAGCTCCAGATGTATCCTGTATGTACTCCCTACATCCCTAACCAAATGAACTGAAGTAAATGAATGCATGCAGTCAGTTCACTGCAGTCTCGCATAATGGAAAAAACACACGCTAATAACACACGCTAACAGCCTGTTTAACAACATCGCTGTGCGTTTGGGAGGAACACCAACAACACATGAACACAACCATCTGCTGGTTTTACACGTTCTCCAGTGAACAGTAGAGAAACAGTGTTTGAATGAGCTGGCCGAATCTTCAGCACTATTAAGACTGTAGTAGTTCTAAAAAGAAAGGTTTAGTAAGTGACTTGATTCATACTGGAAAAAAAATCCCAAAAAATCATGATATCACATCACCACATCATACAACTGAAAAAAAAAAATAAATAAATACACATGTTGCAGATTTAAACTGGATCATAGTCACTTTACAATTACAACTGTACAATTACATATAAGTGCATATGAAAATTCATACTGGATTCTAACCAATCCACATTTATCACTGTCAACCTATACAACACTGCACCCACTGCAGATTCATACTTAATTTTAAATCAATGAATGGTTATCGCTGTCAAACTATAAAAAAACTACACCCACTGTAGATTCATACTGGATTCATATGAATCCACAGTTATCACTCTCAAACTATAAAACACTACAGTCACTGTAGATTCATACTGGATTCAAATCAATCCATGGTTATCACTGTCAAACTATAAATAAATAAAACCACACACAGTGTAGGTTCATACTGGATTCTAATTAATTTATGGTTATCACTGTCAAAGTATAAAACACTACACCCACTGTAAATTCATACTGGGTTCAAATCAAATCAATTCACAGTTATCACTGTCAAACTATAAAACACTACAGCCACTGTAGATTCATACTGGACAAAAATCAATCCACGATTATCACTGTCAAACTATAAAACCCTACAGTCACTGTAGATTCATACTGGATTCAAATCAATCCATGGTTTTCACTGTCAAACTATAAATAAATACAACACACACAGTGTAGATTCATACTGGATTTGAATTAATTTATGTTTATCACTATCAAAGTATAAAACACTACACCCACTGTAGATTCATACTGGATTCAGATCAATCTACGGATATCACTGTCAAATTATAAAACATTAAACCGACTGTAGATTCATACTGGATTCAAATCAATTCTCAGTTATCACTGCCAAACTCTAAAAAAACTCAATCCACTGTAGATTCATACTGGATTAAATCAATCCATAATTATTATTGTCAGACTAAGAAACTACACACTTTCTACAAGACTCATACTGGATTAAAATGACTCCAGAATTATTGCTGTGAGAATTTAAAAACTACACATTTTAAGATTTATACTGGAAATAAAACCAATCTTTCATTATTTACAGATTATAAAACTTGCACTTTCAACAAGACTCATACTGGATTAAACTTCTAGAATTATTGCTATCAGAATGTACAAACTACACATTTTAAGATTCATAATGGATTTAAATAATCCCAGAATTATTACTGTCAGACTATAAAACCACAGAATTATAAAGACTCATACTGGATTAAAACAATCCCAGAATTATTACTGTCAGACTATAAAACCACAGAATTATAAAGACTCATACTGGATTAAAACAATTCCAGAATTATTACTGTCAGACTATGAAAGCACACATTTTAAGACTCATACTGGATTAAAATCAGTCTGGAATTATTGTTATCAGACAGTAAAAGTCAAACCTACCTGACCCTAATCACTGTCAGCTTGTCAGATTCATACTGGATTAAAGTCATTTCACACTTGCTATCAAACAGTAAAACTGTTCACACTCCAGATTTGTATAAGCTTTTAACAATTTTACACTTATTGCAGTAAGCTGCAGATTTACACTGACTCATACTGCACACTCCACAGATTCATACTGGATTCATATTAGCTAATAGTGTGGAGGCAGCAGCTGACCTGCAGCGACATGAAAAACAGCAAGGAGTTCATGACAAGGCTGTTCACACTCATACATCACTTTACCTCACCTCACTCACTTACACACACACACACACACACACACTGCAAGGCACTATTTTAGACCCCAGCTGAGGAATGCAACACATCTAAGCCAGCTGCCTTGGCAAATTTTGGAGATCCTGTGTCGACCCACAAACGTGCACACACACACACACACACACACACACACACACACCTGTTTTTATAAAGGAAGTGGGGTCATCTAAGTAGCAATAACAATGTGTGATATTTACATGTCTCAAATGTAATATATACACCTTAGTACATGTTTATGTATGTTCAAAAGTTGGTGGACTCCCATTCTAATGAATTCTAATGCATTCTGCTATTTTAAATGCAACAATTACTGACACAGATGTGTAAATGCACACACACACACACAGCTTGTCTCGTCCCTATAGAGAAGTTCTGCGAGTAGAATAGAATAAGACAAGAGGTAGACATCAGTCAGCAAAAATAGACATATCTTCAAATAAGGGGTTAAAAAAGGAATTACGTTATCAGATGTTTTGGTTTACATATATAAATTATATCACACACACACCTACACACACCCACACGCACTACTGCTTGAACAGAACTAGGCCGGGTTCAGCTCTACTTTGGGACAGTTCTGAGAGATTTGTCCCAAAGAGAGGAAGATCCAAAGAGAGACATCCTGTCAGATTCAGCAGATTCATCATCAAATATGAAGATGACTTCAGCACACATCCCTCTCAGCTCTCAGACCAAGCAGAAGCTTCCACATATATTAAAAAAGCTGAAGATATTTTATGGATGTTGGAGAAGACCACCGTGACAGCAGTGGTTTACAAGTATATGGTGTATGATTGCGCAGCCAAATAAACATAAGCATAATCAATCAAATGCAAGAAATGAAAGCTTGCAAAAGTTTTACTAGGAGACTTCGTGCTATGCTATTTCATATTTCAACCAATCATCTGCTTCCACTTCTTTTGTTTCACTTAGTTTTCCTCTCCTTCCTCCCCTCCATCTTGTAACATTAGAGCTCATTTACACCAATGAGAAAGACCAGCACAGCTCACTATAATTTGGTTCTATATAGTGAATATCTTTTTTTTTGGTAACACTTTACTTGGATGGTCCATTTTATGGCCTTGTTGATGCTCAACTGACATTGAACTAACACTGAATTGAATGTCCATTCAATGTAACTTAACCCTATGTTGAAGGTAAATGATTCCATATAACACCTAAACCTACACCTAACCCTAACCTTAACCCTTAATCTACCCTAAAATCAAACCCTACACCTAACCCTAACCCTAACCATGAATTAACCCTAAAATCTAACCCTACACCTAACCCTTACCCTAACCTTAACCTAAGCTTAAAATCTAACTCTAAACCCAATCCCAAAATGTTAAGATTAGAGTTTGGCTTAGATTTAAATGTAGGGTTACATTCAATGCATTTAATAGACATGCAGTTGAATGTTAGTAGAATGTCAGTTGAGCATCAAAGAGGCCATCAAATGGATTATCCAAGTAAACCTTTTTTTTACTGCCTAGAGATTATTATGTAACACTTTCTTTGCTCTAGAGGATGTGGTAGATACATTTTATAAGTGGATAAGGGTTTATAAGAGTTCATTAAGGATTTATAAGGGTTTATTAACAAATAACATTAGTAGAATTCCTTTTGGTCCTGTATGATACGTGAGTACCATATATACACCATCTAGAATAGTGAAGAACCCTTTAACCAGACAAAAAGCTTTAAGGGATTTAAGCATTCAGTCAATTCTTGAGTTGCCATTTATATATACATATTTATAGAACCAGGCAGTGCCTTTAATAAAGAACCTTTGAAAACCTTGAGAATGAGAACGAGACAGAGCTGAGCTGAGATGGGGTGACTGGGTTACTTACAAAGATGAAACAAGACAGACAGGAGTTAAATGGGGAAATTGATTTGGTTTAGATGGGAAATAGGATCAAAATGTGTGTGTGTGTGTGTGTGAGACAGAGAGAAAGAGAGAGAGAGTTTTAGAGAGAAGGCAATTACTCTGAAAAACTGGTCATGGCCGGGACGTCATTTTAAGAAAGCGTCAACGTGGCTTCAGTTCAGTTGTGTGTGTGTGTGGATGACATTGAGCCTGGGGGAGAAAACATAATTGTTTGCAAATGGAGAGAAAAAACACACTAGGGTGCAAATAAGCTCCTACACATGTGTTTACCATACAGAGAGAGAGAGAGAGAGAGAGAGAGAGAGAGAGAGAGAGAGAGAGCAAAAGACAGACAAGGTAAAGCAAGGGAGAGAGAGTGAGATAAGTCATAGGAAAAAGAAGAGAAAGAGACAGAGGGGGAAGGAGAGAGAAAAAGAGAAATAAAAGAGAAAAGAAGAGAAAACAGAGAGAGTAAGAACATATGACCGAGAAAAAGAAAAGAAAGAGACAAAAAGAAAACAGAGAGAAGCAAGAATATGAGAAAGTAAAAGAATAGGCTCGAGAGAGAGCGTGAGACAAACACATAAAGAGAAACAACAAGAAAAGAAGCCAGAGAGAAAGAGAGATAAAGAGAAGAAATGAGAGATAGAGAGACATATAGAGAAAAGGAGGGAACTGGAAAGAGAAGAAATGAGAGAGACAAAACACGAGGGGGGGAAGGAGTGGAAGAAAGAGTCTGTCTGTCTGTCTGCCTGATTTAATGTCAGTCTGTCTGTCGCATTTCATCCAGTAAGAAGTGATCAATTAATTGTCTTTATATTTAAAAGCATGACAAGTCTGTTCATTCTCTCTCTCTCTCTCTGTCTCTCTCTCTCTCTGTCTCTCTCAACAAACTCTAGTCTAATTCCCCAGTGTTTACCTAATCATACACTCAGCACAAATTACAGAAGTGTGTGTGTGTCTGTCTGTCTGTACTTATGAGTAGACCGGTTTTTTACCACATGCTGTGCCATGTGGGGGATAGGATTTGTTCCGATGACATCAGCGCAGAGGCAGAGAGGGAATTTAACCATTATCACCCCCACCAGTACCCCCCCCCCACCTTACACACTCACTCTCACACACACACTCACATTCACACACTATGCTAAAGCCACCTATCTAAGCCTATTCAGGGTCTATTTGTTGCTAAAACACCAGACTTTACCAGCGCTGACCAACCCACTACTTCACTGCTCAAACAATATAATAGGGTTTGTAAAGGGGGAAGGGTGTGGAGGGTTTGGAGGGGGGGAGGGCTGCATTTAGAAGGCAACAAGTTTGAGGTCATTGTCCCACTTCAAAGAGCCGCCATTTTTTTTTTGTTTGCAAACAGACATACTGAAACTAAAGGGGTCCCCGGGGTGCCCAGAGTGTGATGTGCCTGATTGGAGAGGTGGGGGAAGGGGCGGGTAATAGAGAAATAAAGAAAAAGAGAGAGAGAGAGAGAGAGATTTAAGTTCTCTCTCTGGTTAAACAGAAGCTTTTCTGGCTTTATGGTCCTTTATGGTCAAAGTGAGAGAGCTCCTTTTTACGAATTTTTGACAGATAACAGCTCTTTAATCTGAGGACACCAAGAAGAATAGCCAAAAAACGGAAGTTCTGAGGAAAAGTATTCTCTAAAGAAGATTCGGTGATGGAGCTCCATCCAGTATGATTGGTATGACTTGAGTATGAGATTGAGTGCCTCAATCTCACTAATGCTTCTCCCCATGTTCCTACATCAAGTGCATGGTCTTGAAGACACCCTCAAAAAGCCCATATGATTGAGCAGAGCAGCAACGGAACAGAGTACCCTAGGGGATCGATTCTCATTTTCAGAAAAAAATATTTTTTGGGTGAAGCTACTGTCACGGTGAGTTCTGCGGTAAAATCTAGTGTATTTAGTATCTTCTCTGCTTGTTACGTAATTATAGCCTATCTAGTTCCACTCTTGACCTTGTGGCTGTGTTACATTAATGAAGGTTTTCCAGTTTTAACAATGTCTTCCTTTTAGAAATGAATTCAGGATTAGTTAACCATGCTAGAAATTAGCCATTCATTATTGTGGCACTGTCACTATGTTGCAAAAAGATTTAATACAGTAAGGAACCTAAGTTTATTGTTTTAAATAAATGTTCTATTTGTTTAAATTGTCCTTTCATCTTTTTATCTTCTCACATAATTTAAACAAAAGTTCTAGGCCATTTGAATTGAAAGATCGTTCCAGAATCGAAAATCGTTTCTGAATTGAATCGTGACCCCAAAAATCGGAATCGAATCGTCAGACACTGATAGATTCGCACCCCTATTTCAGAAGTCATTATCCAGCATCAGTACTTGCCCTTAGAAATGCCTCTATGTCTAGTCCTTACTAGAAGACAAGAAGAGACAACTGGAAGCAGCAAATGGATGATGGAACCGCTATTGATCACTTTGATTTGAAATGTTGGGTAACAAGGTTTCTACAAACCTTTAAAGGTTTCCACAAACCATTGGACAAGTAATGGATTTATAGGGTACACAGGAACGGGTCAATAGATCTAATGACAAAGAAGATGGGAGACTTGAGAGCTTGAAGGCATTTGTTTAGCGACCCTGTTCTAAACAAGTGCCGGACTTGTGGACCACCCTTTTCAGACCTGATCAGGCTCTCAACCAAGCTCATGGAACCAGGATGTCCCTAACTGAGCAGAGGAACATCATGGAAAGAAGCTTAAAATGCTCTTCATCATCATCACTGGCCCAGACAATACCCACCTTGGCTTCTTTCTGCTTCTGTCTCTGGCTGATCTCAGCCTTACTGGCAGACAAGTCAAGTCAGGGAAAGGCTGCACTGTGATGCACTGTGTTTGACTAACAGAAGCACATGATGCCTCCATGTTCTCCTCGCTATGGTCTGATTGTTTCAGTGGAAAGAGACCAGGTTTGGACTTGTATCGTCACGGCGCATCTCAGTGCTCCCCAGAGAGCCAGAAACTGATTTAAGTTCAGATTAGGGTTGCCGGCTGCCAACAAGTATGCACAACATCAGGGCCTGTAATGCCTTTAACTTTCAGACTGAAGTGCTGAAGTAGCATATGGAGAACCACACCAGGCTTTGGAGGGAGTCACGCTTTTCAAAGTGGTTGTCTTAAGGAAATCAAGAAGACTACTGCTGTTGCTGAGGTTGAGGTTTTTTGCTACTTGTAGGAAAATCATGGCTTCTCAATATCACAACAACCAATCCTTTAAAAAGATCTCACAAGAAGTAGATGAAACTGAATCCTCTCGAACCTTTCAAACATTTCAAACCACTGACTGAGCTTAGATGATTCTTTGGTTACAATGGCACCCGTCAAGGGGTCAGATCGGCATAGTTGGCAGCAAGTGAACAGTCAGTTTTAGGGTTAGGGTTAGCAGATGTGTTATGCCTCTTTCACACACACATGGCAACCCAGAAATAAAAACTCAGCATAAGTTTTACCAGGAGATTCCAATGCTATGTTAGCTTACCTTGACCAATTAATTACCAGCTTCCACCTGCTTTTGTGGCCATTTCCATTCTCTCTACATCCCCCCCATGTATATGGACCAATATGTTGGTCTTGTCCGATTGGCCAAGGGATTGGTCATGCCCCTGCCTTATTCACATGTACAAGAACCAAACTGACGTGATTTCTAGGAGACTGGATCAATCCATCTCTAAAACCTGTTTCAGACAGATATACTCATTTTAAATACTACATTTGCTAGACTTTACTGAAAAAGAATTGTATTTGTGAACACAAATGTCTGTATTACTTGTACTGGACAATATCTGGACAAAATATCTCCACACAGGGGACTCAGAGTGGTCCACAAGGCTAAGTGCAGCCACTATGATCGGGAGATCACCGGTTCGAATCCCGTTCATGCAGCTTGCCATCGGCTACCTGTGCCCTGAGAGAGCACAATTGTGGCCTTGCTCTCTCTCTGGGTGGGTACAGTAGATGGCGCTCTTTCCCCTCATCACTCCAAAGGGTGATGTCGATCAGCACAAGGCATCTGTGAGCTGATGTATCAGAACCTAGTTGTTGCGCTTTCCTCCTAGTGCGCTGTAATGCTATTCAGAAATGCTGCATCAGCAACATTTGGAAAAGAGGCGGTGGCTAATTCCACACGTATCGGAGGAGGCATGTGCTAGTCTTCACCCTCCTGGTGTTGGGCGAGTCCTAATGAGTGGGTTAGGTAATTGGCCGTGTAAAATGAGGAGAAAATGCACACATACATATAGCTCAGCTTACGGCCCTCTACACAGTGATCTGTCGGTCTTCAGCTCTCAGTTATGGCAGCAGAGTGAAAGGACACTTCACAGACAGCAGGCTGGTGGAAAGTAAAGATAAACAAACCCAGCGGAGGCCTTCTAGGGCCAAAAACGGACTCTCCACCACTCCTATAACAGGCAGCGCGAGCCTGTCCAGCCTGCACTCGGGCACTAAACTGAACTGTCTCTGGGAGCGGAACGCTAAAACACACACATGATGGGAGATGACGGGATCCAGACATATTTGCTGTCCAAAGCGTATTACACTGATGCTATGAGACTTATATAAATACTGTAGATCCTGAAATGAGATCTGGGCTTTGACTTGACCGTTATAAAACATTCTTATTCTGTTTGTTCAACCACTGCTGCCCCAGACTGCATGAAGAATCACCCTGAGTTCAGTTGATGTATGGCAGAATCGAGTGAGACTCCACATGGGCCGTGCAGAACTGGGCAGAATGTGGTATAATTTATACTTGGCCACTGGGGCACATACAGCTTGGGCCAATTCCCATATTATACTCGGTAACTGGGGCGTTGGCACTTCTGGCTTGTTGCAATATCATGCAAGATTGACGTATGTTTGAGATGCAAGCTAAGCTGACCATTTACGCAAGAATCAGGACTAGATTTAACCCAGGACTATATTTAAGTCAGGCAATACATCTTAAACTTGGCATGTTATATACAGTATAGCCTGGAATTGGCTGAGAGCTATCTGGGTTATCATGTTTGGAGTTAAAATCCAGCTGAAAGGACAATTTCTATTAAAGAAAAGCCTCCCCACAATGTGATGCTGCCACCACCATGTTTATCAGTTATGACCATGCATCCTAAAGAAAATAATGGTTAGGGTCTTGCCACAGGAAGCATTTGGGCGTTTACATTTGGTCACTTTTTGGGAGAGAAGAGTGGGATCAAGAGCAGAGATGTGGACAAGAAAGATATGAGAGAAAAGAGACAAGAGGCTAAAGAAGAAGAGAATGGTGTGGATATGACAAAAAGAAAAATAAGAGGAGGATGTGGAAGACAGAGAGAGGGAAAAAAAACAATTCCCACTGAATAAAATCCACGCCCCAATGTGATGCTGCCACCACCGTGCTTAACAGTTATGACAGTCCTTCCAAATAAAAGAATGGTTAGATTATTGCCACAGGAAGCATTTGGACGTATAGATTTAATCACTTTTTGCGTCTTGAGTATCAGAATTATATCTGGATAAGTTTACGCAGATAAAAAAAAAAAAAAAACTCAAATCACTTAGATCACTCAAACAAACCAGTTCAGGAGGTGGTCTAAGATGCAATGCATTTGTTGCATTGCCACGTGTTATAACAGTGTAAATGAATCTGACAACAAAACCTTTCCCAGTAGAACTGAAAGACCAGTAATAATAATTAAAATAAAATGTTAGTCTGCCTAACAGGAAAAGTGTGAATTGCTGTGGTTCTTCATGACTTTCCTGCTGCTCTGATTTTCTCAATATTGATCCAGCAGCGATCAAATAGGTATAATTTTGTAGCTTTTTTCCTATATTGGGAATGACTATAATGTCTCCAATCTCTGATGACCTTGGAATGCTCTTTTTCATCATATGAAAAAATAAAATATGCTTTTAACCAATCCGATACCAACCTTTCAGAACAAATTAGAATATCTCTACTGCAGTCTTTAATCCAGCTATTGGCCACTCAAACTAGACCCCAAACTACTACCACTGTTCCTCCCGCTGACACTGAAACGTCTCCAAACCACGATCCAGGATCACCAGTAGTCCGCCAAGTCACTCTGTGACCGCCTCGCTGTCGAAAAAGCTTTCCTGCTTTAATCCAGTGGACAACTGGAGCAAAGGGGAGGGCTTTGGGCCTTTTTTTTGTAGGAGGAGACCAATGCCACTGTCAGCACACACACACACACACAGCATGATCTGTGTTTATCCTCTCTTCACAGTCTGCGCTCCAGGCGTGTCGTTTGTAAGCGTGACTTATCGAACACTCTTGAATTACACCTCGAGTTACAATGAGCCGAAAGACAACAGTTCAATGTGTGTGTGTGTGTGTGGTTTCTTGGTCAATGTGATGAAGTAGCGATCTATATGCCAAGGCTGTGGTTCAGAAGAAACACAAGGAAGGAGGGGGCTTGGGGTGATGGTGAGAGAGAGAGAGAGAGAGAGAGAGAGAGAGAGAGAGAGAGAGAGAGTGCATAAGGGTGAAAAAAAGAAAGAAATATAGAGACAGAAAGAGACAGTGGAGGAAAGAGATAGGAAGAGACAAGTGAGAGCAAGAGCAGAGAAGAGGACAAGAAAGATACGAGAGAAAAGAGACAAAGGGGTGAAGAAGAAGAGAATGGGGCAAATGAGAAAGAGAGGGGAAGATAGATAGAAAGATACAGTGTGTGAGTGAGAGAAAAAGAGAGAAAAAGAGAGTGAGAGAGCAACAGAGAGAAGAGAGAGAGCAGAGATACAGAATGGGTAAATAGGGAGGGAAGAAAAAGGTGGGAAAAAGTGTGAGAGAGAGAGAGAGAGAGGTGGGGGAGAAAACTAGAAAAAGAAAGGGAACACAGAAGAGAAAGAAACAGAAAACAGTAGTGAAGGGATAAGAAAAAAAAAAGAAGAGGAAAAGGACAGAGAGAAAGAGAGACAGAGATCAAAGAAAAGAGAGAGCTGAGATACATAAATCGAATAAGGCAGTTAGACAGAGAGAGTGGGAGAGTAAAAAAGAGAATGAGAGAAAGAGACAGAGAGAGAAACCTAGAAATAAATAGAGAGAGAAAGAGAGCAAGAAAGAAAGAGACAGAGTGAGAGAGAATGATCGAGAGAGCTACAGAGAGAGAGAGAGAGAGAGAGAGAGAGAGAGTAGTGAAGCAGAGATACTTAATTACAGTCTCATTCATCACCTCCGGCAGTGCTTGGCGCTCCGCCCACCATCTCCTTCTCCTCCTCTGTTTCTCCCTCATTCCTTTCATCACTTCATCCATTTCTCCTGCACTTTTCTGAAGCCTGAATTATTCCAGCACATTTTTCTGTCTCTCTCTCTCTTTCTGATAAACAGCTCTATCACACACTCTCTGCTTCACTGTCTTGTTTGCTTTAAAGGGTTATATCATTATGATTATATTTTGTGTAGTAATTCATAACATGATCCGAAACATATTAAGGAACATACATCAGCCAGCATGTTCTTATTTGAACTGTGTGATACGTCACGGAAATCTGTGTGGGTTGTGGTATTTAAATCTGCCCACCGCCATTCCCCCAGTCCCATTTCCACACTTAGGGTTGCCAGGTATAGACAACAGCATGGAAACGGGCAAGGTGGATACTTCTCTGTTGAACAGGTCATCAATGAGCTTCAGTAAGGTTGGCTAACCATAGCTAGGTAAATTACGACCACAAGTAGAGTAGAAGAAACGGGCATTTTAGAACTTAAAACATTCTTTGATTTCACCAAATTGAAATCCTCTGGAATATAATCAAGGGGAAGATGGATTATCACAAGCCATCAATTCAAGCATAACTGCTTAAATTTTTGCACCAGGTGTGGCATAAAGTTATCCAAAAGCAGTGTGTAAGACTGGTGGAGGAGAACATGATGCCAAGATGCATAAAACTGTGATTAAAAAACAGGTTTATTCCACCAAATATTGATTTCTGAACTCTTTAAACTTTATGAATATGAACTTGTTTTCTTTGCACTATTTGAGGTCTGAAAGCTCTGCATATTTTTGATATTCCAGCAATTTTTTTTTCTGCAACTAAATGCTCTAAATGACTATTTTTATGTGGAATTTGGGTGAAATGTTGTATGTAGTTTATAGAATAAAACAATGTTCCTGTTACTCAAACATATACCTATAAATAGCAAAATCAGAGAAACTGATTCAGAAACTGAAGATCTGGCAACCTCTGTGAGCTTCATGTCTGGGAAGGAGCTGTTGTGGCACAAAACGGCAGAGACACAAGCCTATCTGTTGCTGTACAATTTGTGTTGATCATTATTTTAAGTGTACAATATAATTTCATGCATTTAAACCTTTTTATTAACTGAAAATAATGCAGTTAGACAGGAGTCTCATCATTGACCCAAGTACAGGCTTAGCCCTAAGCGATTGAATAAAGAAAAGAGACAGTATTTAATAAAATGGACAGGGCCGAGCAGCGTCAGGGACCTCTCCTCATAACGTCTCTCAGGACTGGAAATATTATTTCTAGGTCAGTTTGGATTTTCAGCTCGATCACCGGCCAAGAGCAGCACAAACGGAGGAAGAAGATTGATCGCAGATCAGCGGCCTTGACAGGCAAATTGAAAATGTCAAATTTTAAAACCAGCTTTCTCTCTCTTTCTCTCACACACACACATCAACACACACTCTCAGTCCACAGCAGATATCAGACATGCCTTTGGGATTGGCTCACTTTAACTCGACACATGACATACGACACGCCAGCATTAGCACACGACCCGTGGCCACAAGCAGTCGCCTTCAGTCGTCGCATCGGCGTGCAAGAGATGATCTACGATGGCCATCGACCTCGGCCGTCAACAATCATACGCTGCACTACCCCCGTTGATTATGCTCTCGCTAGCTGCCAAAACTCTCGTCCCGGGCTTGTAGGTTCTCACAAACGCTCCAGAGGGCTGCGCTAACCTCAGAAAGTTTCCATGAGGCACTTACCACGCTAATGCAATGTACATAAACTTTGGGGTAAATGTGTGTGTGTGTGTGCGCCTGCCTATGAGTTCGAAAGTATACGTCCTCAAACTTTCCAAGCCCTGCTGGAACTTCAAGGCCCGGATAATGAATGAGAAACAGCAATAAAGGACAATTAGCACGGCTAATGCTACACTAAAATGTGACCTTTGAGTAAACGCAATTCATTTACCTTTTAATTAGCTGAAACCTGCCCACCCAGGGGTGTAGTTAAGAGTTTTTTTAAGTGGTGGTGACTGAAAATTGAGCTTCCCCCACCCTTTTCTTACAGGAAACTAGCTAATGCTAAACGTTAGCTACTCAAGTTCTGCTTGTTGGGCTGCTATTATTTTAATGTTGAACCAAGGTGACCAGATGTTTTTTTTTCGTGGACATTCCTGGAAAAAGGAATTCCCTGAATGGAAAGACAGTCTAATCTCACCAATAGTTTTGAATAAATCTTACTATACTGGCATACTATATTGATCAAAATATCCTTGGTGTTGCCAGCTGTTAGCTGATTTTAGATGGTTTGAGAGGGTCTATAATGGTCAAAGTGGTTAAAAAGCTGGTTGATCAGCTGGTTAAGCTGGTTAGGTAAGCTCTTCAGGTGGAGGTTTGGAGACCATGGCTCTTGGTATCATGTATTTATTATGATTTGATTTTGCTATTGTTTAATGGCAACTACAGCAGAATCAACCTGACCAAGATGTTTAGAATCAATATATTTAGAATCAAGCTGTTCAGAATGGTTGATTAGTTTAGTAAAAGTTGGTGGACCAAGTATGGTCAAGACAATCATGCTGGTCAACTGGCAAGATCATGCTAGTACGTTTTTAGACCTCTATCTGTTTCTCTGCAATGATCAGGACTCCATGGTAGAACACCACAGAGCAGATATTAATTGGGTGGTGGACCAGACACAACAGAAGTGCTGCTGGAGTTTTTAAACATGGTGTCCACTTACTGTTCTCCACTCTATTAGATGCTCCTACCTGGTCTTATAGGTGGACCAAGCATGTTCAGGTTTGCTATAATGGTGGACCAGCATGGTCAGGTTGATGACCAACTTGATCACGTTGTTTAACCATATGATGGTGCAATGGAAGGTTGCATGAAGGCAGTCACTTGACTTCCATCAACTAACTTTGGTCTACTAGCAGGACCAACTTGATCAAGCTGGTTGACTAGTTTTGTCAAGCTCAAGCTAGTCATACCAGTGAACCAATGAGGTCAACCCCAAGCTCATGCTTCTCAACCAATAAGGTTAGCCATGTTGATTAGAGTATAATGGAATGTTGCAAGAAGGTACAGGAGCTCTCAAGGATGACTGGACACCAATGTTCAAGCCTTTTAAAGCATTTATTGTCATATATTTAGATTTAGATAGCAAATGGCTAATAAATTCTGGTTATGGTCATTGTTATGGTCATTACAGGGCATCAGTTCATGAGGCCTCACATTCTGTCACTCAAGTCTGTGACATTTGCTCTCTATCGCTCTGTCTATATCTTTCTCAGACAATGGAAGCAAGCACTTATGTTTGACAGGCAGCTCTTCAGACCACCAGTTCCCAGAGCGGGGAGTGTCATGAGGCTGTCTTTGGGGTGTGTGTGAGTGTGAGAGTGTGTGTGAGTGTGTGTGGGTGTGTGAGTGACAGGTTGGTTTGTACTGCTCTCGTCTTGCTCTAGTGCTGGTCTCACTGGGAGTAGCAGAGGACAGACAAGGGCTGTCAAAGCACACGGTTATATGATACCTCTGACATCTACAGAATACAGCCTTGGGCCTATTCTTCCATCACTCAAAATAACTAAGGATCTTTACATAAACCAACTGTTAAAAAAAAGAGACAACTTTAAACTATACTGACATAAAGTGAAAACGCACCACAGATGAATGTGTAAAAGCCTTCTACGACATACTTGAAGACATTTTGCCCAGTTGACCGACTTTGTGAGGACGAATTATTGGACTAAGCTAAGCAAATAGGTGGTTTGGCCATCCATTAGCCAACCTCCGTTGTTGAGTGAGTGAATGACCTAGACTTCTACAAAGTGAAACTGTATCAGCTTTAGCAGCAAATCTAGGTTCTGTTTGGGATCTGACGATGGTCAGATCGGAGTATGGAGGCCTTGAGGTGAGTTCTTCAAACCCGTCATTGCTTCTGCCTCAACTGTTGGTTTGTTGATCTTGGGAGCCATCAAATGTCAGTCAGTCACACCTAGTAGTGGAAATAATGAGGGACACCAACACAGTCTCACTTATTAATGCAGGACATTCTGTTACCACACGTTTTCTCACATGGCTAGGCTGGAAAAATTAGATTTTTTCAGCAGGAAAACATCTATGGGTAAATGAGCCCCTTGATGCCATATTGAAGGATGTCATTTGTATAACATGTATGCCTCCATGCCCAACAGTATTTCATATATACAGCTCTGGAGTTTCTGAATCAGTTTCTCTGATTTTGCTATCTATAGGTATATGTTTGAGTAAAATAAACATTGTTGTTTTATTCTATAAACTACAGACAAAATTCCAAATATAAATGGCTGAAATAACAAAAAAGACGCAGAGAAAACAAGTTCAGATTAATAAAGGTTTAAGAGTTCAGAAATCAATATTTGGTGGAATAACCCTGGTTTTAATCACAGTTTTCATGCATCTTGGCATCCTCTTCTCCACCAGTCTTACACGCTGATTTTGGATAACTTTATGCTACCCACTACTGGTGCAAAAATTCAAGCAGTTCAGTTTGGCTAATTGGCTTGTGATCATCCATCTTCCTCTTGATTATATTTCAGAGGTTTTTAATTTGGTAAAAAAAAAAAAAAAAATGTGACTGAAGCATTTAGTGACCTACACTCCTGTTGCATTGCTGCCAAAAGGAAGACGTGGTTTTGGTCCACGTGCCAAAAACAGAGAGAAATCGATGAGCACGCTGCCGGTCTTCTGAGAGCGTGAAGATGGAGTGAAGGCTTCTGCTCATCCCTCTCTCTCTCTCTCTCCTCTCCTTCACCTCCAGACCTCCATCGCTCAATGCATCCCATTTATTCCCTCCATCTCTCCCTCCCACCCTCCCTCTCTCTCTTTCCTGACCTTGGTCTGTCGGCTCCTCTTATAGAACTGGCATACAAACACTGATGCTCACCTAAAAGGATGGTACCAGGTGATTATGATAGCTGAATGTGTGTGTGTGTGTGTGTGTGTGTTGTGTGTGTGTGTTGTGTGTGCTAGTTACCACAAGCTGGTTAAATCCGTCTGTCTGGCCCCCAGGCTAGACCACAGACCTCAGCTCACTCAAGGACGTCACAGACAAAGGCAACAGGAGTGACCCAGAGAGCCGGCGCTGAAAAACTGCCCCAGCCCCACACCAGACCCAAATATACCCCACCCTTAACATCCCACAACTCCCAGTTTCTACACTAAACACCTGTATCTAACTCTACTGCAGAAACTTCCAGCAGATTACCACTGGAACTGTGCATTATCACACAACTAAGCATTAGCATTGGTTCTGAATATTAGTCCTGGAATCAAGCAACTCAATATACAGCGTTTAATTACTAAACCACCAGCAACAAAAGTGAGTGTTTTAAAAGAAGCTGTCCTTGAAAGATAGGCTCAGGAGTACTGTTAGCATAGATTGGTAAGTTAGGGGTCAGCAGAGATTGGTAAGTTAGGGGTCAGCCTGTCAGTGCTCAGACATCAAATTGGTCTGCATGGCGGTCACCCCAGAAGGTACCCTCTTCTGAAGTCTGTACACAAGAAAGCCCACAAACAGTTTGCTGAAGACATGTCAACAAAGGACAAAGATCACTGGAACCATGTCCAATGGTCTAAAGAGACCAAGATTCATTTGTTTGGTTCAGATGGTCTCAAGCACGTGTGGCGGCAATCAGGTGAGGAGTACAAAGATAAGTGTGTCATGCCTACATTTTGATATTTCCATCAAAATTTAACATTACTCCTGGAGCAGCACATTATCACTGGAACTGAACATTATCATCAAACTTGGACTAATCATTATAAATGTATACTCATATTCATAAATCGAAGAAACTCAGCATTTTAAGTGGTCTCTTATTTTTTTTTTCCAGGGCTGTATTTGCATTGGAACTGAACATTCTCACAAAAATGTAACATTATCATTGAAACTCGGCACTGAAGATTATCACTGGTCACTGACACATTCTAAGCAGGTCCATATCTGCCCCGTCTACTGTAGGCTGGTCAAACCGGCAGTGTTAAAAATAAAACGGGGTAGGCATGTGGCACAGCTGACAGGCACCTCAAGATTTGTGTGCTGTCAGTCGGCCTAAATCACAACAGCTGAGATTGCAGGAGCTGCTGCACACTCCTTTTGTGCTCGATCTCTCTCTCTCTCTTCTTTCTCTATTTATTCTATCACTCTTCTTGCTGTCAGTCGAGATCTAAAGCTCTTCTGAGTCTCATGAGGAAAAAGCAAGGGGTTAGAGGAGAGCGTCGGAACAAAGCCGGATCCATTTATCTTAACAAAACAGCTTCAAATGCTCCATCTGTCTTTACTGCACTGTAAAATCTCTGCAAATAGAACCCCACATTCCACAGAAAGAGCATAGAGGCGCCGGAGAACCGGGATCTGTACTGAAACTGGACACAGAATAAGACAAAGGCAGCTTTTCTATGGCAATGTAGGGAGACACAGCACAGGTAGCCAGCGTGCTAACATCTCATTTGTGATAGTGGAAGACACCTGCAGCTGGCAGGTAGCGATGGTCGACAAAGCCGACAGCAATGGTGGACAAGGATTGTAGAGACATGCTAGCACTCTGGTAGCAATGCTGGATGAGGCATGTTGGTGGCATGCTAGCTCATCGTTCACCATCGTTTACAGATAGTTAGCATGCACTGTTTTGCAAAGTTAGCCTGCTAACAAGCTAACTGTGCAAAGCACTGCAGAAATGTGAGACTGGACAAAGCCAACAACAGCAACTGTCTCATAATGTTTACAAGATGCTGTGCTCTTCCTGGTCTTAATTTAGCAACACAGCAAATGGAAAAAGAATCCGTAAATAAGTTCATTCTGGCGTGGAACAGTACAGTAGTCAAATAGTTCTTGGACCCCTAAAGCACCTTCAAAATCACCGTCCTGCAAGTCTGTAGTAAAAAGTGTGGGAAAATGTGCACTGCTGTCGGAACAAGCTTCAGTGACAGAAGCTCCAGGAATACAAATCTGCAAGCCAGACCTGAAATAAGTAACAGCACACACACACACACACACACACACACACACACACACACATGCTAGGCTACACTGGAGCCAGTATGTGGAAGTTACTTACCACTTCCTTCCCTCCGGCTGAGCTGAATTTTTAAGCTTGGCTTTAAACGACGAATTCCTCCACGGGACGAGCGGGACACATCCAGAGCCGAGCCGCTCGTTCACTCACTCCCTAATGAAACAAACCTGTTCCCAGATCAGCAACGGGATGAGGAACGGGGAGCGAGTAGAGGAGGGGTGCGCAGAACAGAAGAGAAGGAAGAACAAGAAAGGCAAGAGTTGCAGAGAACAAGGTAGGTTAGAGGGAGAGAGAGAAAGAGAGAGAGAGATACAGAGAATAAAAGTGAGAGAAAAGCTGCTTTCCCATTCAAAAGTTTCCCAAGCAAAAGTTATGTGCATATGTGGTATAGGAAGTATAGAATAGTAAATGGTAGTGTAAGGAGAATAGGATGTATAGGGTAGTACTTGGAGTACAGGGTATTAGAGTATACTAGGGTAGTACTTGGAATATAGGGTTATATAGGGAGTTTAGGGAGCATAGGATAGTATATGGAGTATAGGGTAGTATAGGGAGTATAGGATAATAAAGCGTAAAATAGGGTAGCATAGGTAGTGTGGGTTATTATAGGGTAGCATAGGTAGTATGGGGTAGTATAGGGAGTATAGGATAGTATAGGAAGTGTATGGTAGTATAGGTTAGTATAGAAAGTATAGGGTAGTATAGGGAGTACATGGTAGTATAGGAAGTATAGGGTAGTATATGGTTGTATAAGCAGTATGGGTTAGTATACAGAGTATTGAATATTATAGGTAGTATGGGTTAGCAAAGGGAATGTAGGGTTTTATAGGGTAGGTAGTATAGGGAGTACAAGGTAGTCAGGGTTAGTATAGGGAGTATAGGGTAGTATAGGGTATTATAGGTAGTATAGGGTAGTATGGGTAAAATGGGTTATGTATAGGGAGAATGGGTTAGTATAGGAAGTATAGGATAATAAAGGGTAGTATAGGGTAGCATAGGTAGTGTGAGTTAGTATATGGTAGCATAGGTAGTATGGGGTAGTATAGGGAATATAGGATAGTATAAGGAGTGTATGGTAGTATAAGTTAGTATAGAAAGTATAGGGAGTACATGGTAGTATAGGGAGTATATTGTAGTATACGGTTGTATAGGCAGTATGGGTTAGTATACAGAGTATTGGATATTATAGGTAGTATGGGTTAGCAAAGGGAATATAGGGTTTATAGGGTAGGAAGTATAGGGTGTATAAGGTAGTAAGGGTTAGTATAGGGAGTATATGGTATTATAGGTAGTATAGGGAGTAGTGTAGTATAGGAGGTATAGGGTAATAAAGAGTAGTATAGGGAGAATGGGTTAGTATAGGGAGTATAGGGTAGTATAGGGAGTATGTGGTCATAAAAGGTAGTATAGTGCAGTGTAAGGAAGGATAGTACAGGGAGTGTATAATAATATAGGGAATATAAGGGGTATAGGGAGTAGAGGATAGTGTAGGGTAGTATAGGGAGGTAAAGGCCGTATAGCACAGTATAGGGACTATAGGATGTATAGGGAGTATAGGGTAGTATAGAGTAAACTAAGGTAATAGGTAAAGTAAGTGTAGTACTAAGGTAAAGGAAGTGTAGTGCAGTATAGAGGCTATAGAGGGTATATAGGGTAGCACAGAGAAGTAAATGCAGTGTAGGGAAGTATGAGGACACTAGGTAGTACAGAACCTATATGGTAGTATAAGGAGTATAGGTAGTATAGGAACAACAAGTAGTAAAACAAGGAAGTATATGTTAGTATAGGGTACAGTTCTTTCAGGAAAAGTTGGGGATGAGGAATGAGGGTGTTTTCTACAGACAGTTACCTCAACAAAAGCAGGATCAACTTTTAACGTTTATAAAAGCCTTGATTTCAGAAGAAACAATAAAAGAAATGATGAGGAAATAAGTATGGGTCCCAATAATTTTGTACATGTAAATTGGTATAGGAACATATCAATCTACATTGGATAAAGGAAACCTTAGGAAAAGTTATTCTTCATGACAACCTGGTATAAATTCATTTCCTGTCACATAAATACCGATCTGTCGCGCCGTCCC
The DNA here is from genome assembly GCF_023375975.1 of Astyanax mexicanus. Classification (NCBI taxonomy): domain Eukaryota; kingdom Metazoa; phylum Chordata; class Actinopteri; order Characiformes; family Acestrorhamphidae; genus Astyanax; species Astyanax mexicanus. Next base: position 26,366,047 of record NC_064431.1, read on the forward strand.
TCACCCGCCCTCCTCCGATGACTAATGAAACTCAATCTGTATGTGCACACGTCTAAGTGCCAGCGGGACCCGGGTCATTAATCACGTCTATACAGCCATGCTTTCACTCCCTCGCTGCGACTACAGCTCCAGTTCGCAGTGCGACGCCTTTAACAGCCCTGTGCCTACGCGCCGGACCTACTGTTCCAGCGCCGCGGGAGCCCAGTCACAATGCTATAATCACCATGCCCCATAATTTACTGTCTGAACAATCATTCACCCTGAACGGCTCACAAATGCAGGAAACATAGGCCTGGATTAGAAACATCAGCTCTGGCTTGCACCCCATGCTGTTTAATGCCCCGTTCATTAACGCTAGCGCCGACTGCCTAGCGTTTAGCCGGATGACCCGGGCCCTGGAACGTTACTCAGCACTAAACACTACCATATCTACCCTGCCACCAACTGAGAGAACAATGGAGAACAATGTAGAGGCACATACCCAACAACACCAAGTAACAATTGCCTCTTTTTTTTTTACCTCACAGCCTCTTTATATACTGACGTTCAGAACGACGATGATGATCAGCAGGAAAAAATCCCAGCGCTGTCAACACACGACACTCAACAAAACTCACTGAGACACTGATTAGTCTCTAAATGCTGGGACATGCTGAGTCCATATGAGTGCAAATGAGACTCATAAGGGACCATTGTCTCAGTTGGCGGAGACAACTAAACAAAAAGATGACTGCAGTAAAAATTCCGTAGCCGTCTGCTATGTGGACCGGATACAAGGTAATTTGGGCTAAACGCTGACAACAAGAACGTTCAAGAAGAATCAACATGGTCAACATTACTCTGCCACTAAACTGGCTTACTAGTTTAGCTCCTAAGCAGTGCAGCATATGTTTCTGATTGAGTTTTAATGGTTTAGCTGGTCTGCCTACAAGCATAATCAACCTGACAAAAAAAACAAAAAAAAAACAAGAGTAAGACCAAGCTGGTTGACCAGCATGATCACCATTGGTCAGCAACTGGATGACCAGCTTTCCCTAGCTTTCATGAGTGTTGGTAATGTGTCCAATAGCATCCCACACATTTCAAATCCAGGAAAGGAAAGGTCTGGTGATGTGGATCAGTGTCTTCAAGGTGGTCAGCCCTTGACAAGGCATTAGTTTGTGGACAAGCATTGTCCTGTTGAAAAGGTAGGACCTCTGCTTTCAGGACCTTATTAGCATTATGTTGGGCTGTCAAAGTGCTGGCATTACCATTATGAAATTGTACCCCAAAACATGACACCAGGCCTTCTGAACGTGTGACGTGATGTGTGACAACAAACCGATTGATCTTGGCGATTAGTTGGTACTCTTCACTGTCACTGTAGATGACTCCATAGCAGTCTGGCATGACTACTCACCAAGTTTCACTCCAGTTGGTTGATTCCTTCTGGGTGCAACTGTTTTTTAAAAACATTTTAAGGCCTACTTAAAGCCTCCCAACCACAACATCCCAACCAAGATGGACCCCTATGTATCCCCAACCCATTGTTCTTTTTTTTGCAAAAGCTAAAATATGGTTACCCTACTGTAACAGCTTCTGCTTAGCTGGCATTTTTTCTTTGTGGCTGAGGTTTAAGAGCCTGAGGCTCTAAAATGGAAAGCGAGTACATCCCATAGTATAACAACGGACATACAACATAAGATTGACAAGGAAGACCAGAGAAAAAAAAAGAAGAACAAAGGGAGCAATCTCTTCCGCAGACCAGCTAACTCATCCCTTCCAGTGACAGTGCCTTCCAGAGTTAATTGAAGTGATCAATCAATCCAGAGATGTCCCGTAGTGAGAGGGAAAGTGAGGACAGGACCGGCGAAGGGGGTGGGGGTGGTTGGGGTTCCACTTAAGTACTGTAGAAGCTGCTCAAGCCATCAGTGTAATGAATTTACTTTGTCTAAGCAGAAGAATAATCTGTCACTCATTGTAGAAGAAGAATCAGAAAACCACTCCACTTTCGGTCTTCCCTCAAGGGGCCACGGATCGAAAGAGTGAAAGCGTGCAAGAGAGAGAAAAAAAAGAGAGAGAACGTTCCATATAAAACACATTAGAAAGTGTGTAATGAAATCAGAGACGTAGGGAGCGGTTAGGAAAAGTAATCAGCAAAGCTACTGCCTGACAGAGACGACGTCGTACGAGCATGCTTAGATGTCCATTTATCAAACACAACCCCTTATTTCAGAGAGAGAGAGAAAGAGAGAGTGAGAGAGAGAGAGCGAGAGAGAGAAATAGATCGAGAGAGAGAGAGAGAGAGAGAGAGAGAGAGGTATGATGCAGGATGATTTGCTCAGCTGTTAAAGTCATTTCTTTGCACTCTGGAGTTTTGTTTCGGCTACAAAACGGAATCTGACATTTTATACACATAATAGAATCTGATACTGATCAGAGCCAGAGCGAGAGAAAGCGAGAGAAAAAGAGAAAAAGAGAGAAATAGAGAGAGAGAGAAAGAGATAGGGAACTCGTACAGCCATCTGCTGTCTCCTCTCTCTCCCCATCTCTTTGGTTCGTTCTCTTTGATATATTGTTTTAGATTGGGATTTTATTATCTTAACCATTTCTATCACGTATTGTGTACTAAAGTGGTTATAGGGATGTGTCTAAGTAATTATTTTACAGCACAGTACTTTACTACTACATTACTTCACTCAAGAATATTTTACTGCTTTATTACTACTAACATTTACTAACATTACATCACAATTTTCACAATAAACATCTTTTACTACAACACTACTTTTCTATTTTACTACTTTACACATCTAGTTTGCTTCACCACTACTTCACATTACTACTTTAGGATAGTACACCATTACTCTGTTTAAATTTACAACACTACACAAAACTTTACAGCATTACTATTTTACATCACCATTTAATGGCAACTTTAATACAATACTTTACATCATTACATAAAATAATTTTATTTCTATTTTTATCCCATTTTCTCCCAATTTACACAGCCAATTTCACAAACCACTCATTAGGACCCTATCACTAGTGATGCTCCAACACCAGGAGGGTAAAGACTAGCACATGCCTCCTCTGATACATGTGCAGTCAGCCACCGCCTCTTTTTGAACTGTTGCAGCATCACTGCGAGCTCGGAAGAAAGCTTAGCGACTCGGTTCTGATACATCAGCTCACAGACGCAGAGTGATGAGGGGAAAGAGCACCATCTACCCACCCAGAGAGAGTAAGGCCAATCGTGCTTCCTCAGGGCTCCAGTAGTCGATGGCAAGCTACATGAACGGGATTCGAACCGACAATCCCCTGATCATAGTGGTAGCACCTTAGTCTTAGGGCCCCCATTGGTTTACATCATTATTAAAGACAAATTTAACACAACAATACTATACACTACTACACACACACACACACACACACACACACACACACTTCTATGGCTGTGCGTTTGTGTGATAGAGGGGATCAAGCATGGTAGGGCTGGTTCTTCAGTGACTCTTCAGAGGCCAAGATTTATTTTACCAGAACACACACACACACACACACACACACACACACATAACCACAATCTGACTTACAGCCAAGTAAAAAAAGACCATGCCACACACACCCACACACACAAATACAGGTTTGTTCATACACACACGTATATTGCTCACAGCTTGGCAGGACCCTCTCTGTTGGCAAAGCCTAAACTATCCCGTCTGTGTGTGTGTCTGCATTTTATTAACAGGGAGAAAGTTGCAACACTGAGCAGAGTAAGTAAAATCCAGAGTGCAAGTGCTTTATTACAGAGGATGAAGAGAAGAAGAAAGATGAAGAAAATGGAGAAATTCTTGAAACATATCTTGCCTCATAAAAGCCAAAAGCCTCTGAGAGACAATCCTTCCAGAACTTTAAAAGCTATGTTACATAGGGTTGCACTAAATATTTGGCAACCATAACTATTTGGCCTATTTACCATTATTTTAAGGATTTCACACCCGCCTCGTCTGGTCCGGACATTCTGACTTTTCCGTTGGGTCCAAACCCAAACAGCAGGTGTGAAAGATTTTAAAAACCACAGTCCGGAACAAAGGTCCAAAATTTGTTCCAACCTAAAGAGGTGGCCTCAGTCTGGATCTACTGAACTATGGTCCGGTTCATTTGAATGTGTGGAAGGACTTTTCTAAATGGTTCAGAATTTTTGAGCTATGGTCACACATAAAAAAAAAAAACAATAGAAGAGAAAAAACAAATATTACACTGGTCACTACTATATCTACTGTCACTGTAGATTAAGCTCTATTAATAAACAAATTAAAATATTCTGAGAGAAATCGGTTTACACTTACACTTACACTTATTCTGCTTCATGACCTGCAAGCACTTGGAGGGAATCAGGTTTGAGCAGGGACAGACTTTTGCACAACATAATTGTTTAATATGATAAATATCATATTAAATGATGATATCATATCATATTTCTTAACGAACCTGAATACTAAATTATTAAAACGCTACGAAAAACCTTGTTTGGTACTTTGGTGCCTACGACCCTATACTTATTACATTTTGTTCGGTTTTGTCAATTTTCATTTTGTTTCATCCCTAATGTTTGCATGTTTTTTGTCTAACCGTATCATTTTGGTTTTATAGGAAATTCAACTACTAAAGATGTTTAATACATTTCAGTAGTTACTCTAATAACTACGTTTCTATCATAATTAACAACAATTTAAAAGGTCCTAAAATAGAATCCTGTGGGACTTCACAAGATATGCCAAAATCAATTTTAATAAATTCTGCATTAGGGTTAATAAAGAAAAATAAACCAATGGCTTGTGGGTAAAAGAGGGCTGTAAAGTACAGTTAAGTTAGTTTGAAATTCATCTGCATTTCTTAACAGAATAAGCCTCTTTTCGGATTGGCCTTCTATGATGTAGCCGTTGAAAAATGCTAACCGTAGCTCGGCTGCAGCCTAAGCTTACAGTGATTGAGCGATAAGCCTGTGGATTGGGACACGTCAGAAGCACAAGAAGATAATGAGAGTAAATGAATAGTCATCATTCTCTTTCTATATATAAAAAGGGAATTCCACTTGGGTTTCCCTCTGTTTTAAGCAGTTAGATGATCCCTAATTGGTAGGTTTTGGCGAGGTATGCACGCTAAGCTCCTGACTCACCATCACACCTTGTTCACACAGGCCACCCAGGCTAGAAGCTGCCTTACCAGCGATTCCATCATTTTTAACAATATGGAGATATGGAGAGAGAACATTATTTAAGTGGTCAACATGACATCCCACCATGTGGTTGCTATGATGTTGCTTGGTTGATAAAAAAAATAAAAATAAACATCATATTCTTAATCTCTTGAAAGTGCTACACTAGAAGGCCAAAAGTTATGCAACAGCAGATGGCTTGGAAACGCCCAAACCTGTATAAGTCCTGAGGTGTTTTCTTGTGAGTAACGTTGAACACTGGCCAGCATTCTCTGGGAAGAGTGGTGTGAATTAGGCCTTGCTCAGAGTTCGACAAGACAAAGAAAGAAGGAGGAGGACAGCGATGAGCATCACGGACGCACTCTCAGACAGATGTTTCTGATCTGTTTACCCCAGTGATGAAGAGCCCTGATGAAGACGCCACTCTCTGTGGAAAACTCTACGCTCTCTGACCGTTCCCAAAACACACAGCCAGGGCTCGGCATCACTCATCCCATCATCACAGCCGTCTTCCTCCAGCCTCGGTTAACTCCTCCCTGACTGCCTACAGTGGGGGGATTTCCACCCAAAACTGGGTTTAACGTTAATCTCATGATTTCTGCTATTCATTTTTATACAAATTTCAAAAGGCAACTACAGTCTATGCATACACAGCCATGCTTCTATTTCCTAAGCAGTTCCAGGGTTGTTGTACAAGATGTCATGGTAACTTGGCAAAACTACACACTAGCACTAAAAAGTTTGGAATCCCTTGCCATTTTCACTGTTTTCCAAAGGAAAACACACTTTCTTGCAATTCACGGACAAATTTGTCCATGACACAATTAATTTGAATGTATAAAGGCCAATTTTATCAATGGTATGACTGCCATCCAAGTTAAGAATTATTATTATTAGGCTAATTGATTGTGCGAAATCTCTTTTTAGAGACCAATCAGTCTATTGTTGTGCAAATCAATGTGAGATACTGCAAAGAAACTGAAAAATATATATCTTACCATGCTCTTAACTACTACGCTCAGAGAGTAGCACAAACTGGCTCTAACAAGGACAGAAAAAGGAGTGGAAGGCCCTGATGCACAACTGTGCAAGAAGATAAATATCTTAGACTGTAACTTATTCAATCAATATGAAATTATATAACACGATAGGACAGATGTTTGAACATAGAACTGTCTTCTCTTTTCTTAGATACACTGTTCAACATTTTGCAAGATACAAGTTACGCAGTTACAAATGCAATTATGACATTTTTTAGGACAGATTTTACTCAATCTGTGCTTTAAGCAGAAACTTCTTTACAGCCACATGCAACTCTTTTATATATATGTTGTTTGTGATTCAAAGATGCTGAGACACAAAAACCAAAGGCCAGGGCAGCGTTCTTTAGCTTCCATGGTATATGGTAATATGGAGTCATGTTACATGTTACTAGTTCCAATGTTCGCCTGTGCCATGTGCCAGTGCACCGTCAGCTTCTGTTCCAAGTGAAACAACGATACAGTAGATCTTCCTATGCCGTCACACTGAGATTACGTTACTCTGGAGGAATGACTCCAGCTGAGCGTCCGAATCCCTCCAGCTGAGATGGGTCACTCAAAGCTAGCTAAAAGGTCACAGCCGTGACTCAAAGAACCGCCCACAAACCCCCGGGTCAGACAGTTGGAGCCTGACCATCTCTACCAAGTAACGTTGTCCAAGTATTGAATCAGCATTAAGTGATAACAGACTCATGCCTTCATTCTGAGAGTTCTTGCAGAAACAGAAACCACATCCTTTCTTCACAGCCCAGACCTCCCTCTTAAACCAAGCATAGCAACGACAGCCAGTCCTGCTCTCCAGCAGATTCTGCCACACCACAGAGAAACGCAGGGAAACGAAGCTTCGCAGGCGGCGAGTGTCGTCTCAGCAGACGGTTCAAATTCCTCTGCTCTTGCTCAAACGTCCTGCGGTTTTCCGGGGTGTAAACATACAAAATGCTCGCTCCCCTCATCAGCCCCGTGATCATCAAGAGGCCTGCCAAGCAGCACCGAATGCCGAGCCGAACCCACTCCGGCTGGAGTGAAGCGAAACACATGGTACCCGCTCCCGTCAGCACCCTGACTGACTCCTTTAAAGGAGCTAAAACAAAGGAATAGAGTCAAGCAGGAATGATCACTAAATGATGCAGTTTGTTTTCTTGTCTTGTCAGCACATGGAGAGGTTTAATTTCCTCAAAGATTTTAATGAAAAGTACATTTTAAGGACACATTGAATAGTTGTATTGCTTATGGGGTTCCTATTATAGGCTGTTGATATGGTTGCTATGATATCCTAGTTTGTTGCAATGATGTTGCTAAGTGGTTGCTACATGTTGGCTAAAGTATCTTATAGTGAGTTAGTGCCTTTGGTGTTGCTAGAGTGTTGCTAGGATATATGTGGTGGCTAGATGATTGCCTTGGCATTGCTACATGGTGGCTATAGTAGGCAATTTAAGTTAGTTGCTATGATGTTGCTATTCTGTTGCTATACTAACTAGATGCTTGTGATGGTGTTGCCAAGGTGCTGCTTTGCTGTTGGATGGTTACTGCCATGGTCTTGGTACTTGGTAAGTGGCTACCCATTCATCCAAGGTGGTTGTCACGGTGTTGCAAACTGGTTCTAATGGTTTGTTTCAACGATGCTATTAAAACAAAGTTAAGTGGTTGCTAAAATATTCTAGTTGGTTATTATGATGTTGTTAAGTTGGTGTTGCTATGGTCTAGTTCTGTGACTGCCATGATATCACATATATGATTGCAATGGTGTTTTATTGGCATCTCATTTTGTTAGCATGTTTTTTCTGAATAGTTACTGTTGTATTCTGGTTGCATGCTGTAGTGTTGCTAGTTGGTTGCTATGGTCTTATAACCTATGACAATACATTGACTAATAGAACTGCTTCAAAGCTATTTGGAATAAAAAAGGACATTGACTTTCATTGAAATAATTAAGAACGTTTTTTCCTTCTCCTGTAAAATTTTATGTGCAAATGCTAATGGCTTGTTTTGAGTGAAACAAGACTGTAAAATTCTACACAGACCATTCCTAACACACACACACACTCAGCTTTGTCTATGCAGGCTGAACTCTCTGTGTGATACTGTGGCACAATCAATCAACAGATATTAGCTTTTATTGACAACACTCAGCAGAGGCCACGGTTCACTAGTCCACACAAACACACACACACACACACACACACACACACACACACACACAGTATGTTATTGATTCTGCCAAACAGATGTGATCAGACACCATAACCGTTTTCTCCCCCATTGGGACGGCATCAGATGAGCTTATAAATATTTAATTCAGAAGTAATATCACACATTATGCAGGCAAGCGGCCAGAAGGATAAAAGAAAGAAAACAAAGGACAGACAGAGCAAAGAGGGTCATCTGGAAGAGCAGCGGTGATGTGATCTTTGATTAGCAGAGGGACAAGACTGGTTTAAAAGCCACGTGTGTGTGTGTGTGTGTGTGTGTGTGTGTGTGCACACGTTCATGAAGTGCCTGACAGACATTATACTGATGTCTGAACAAAGCATATGCAGGAACAAAGCTGATCTAAAAGCAGATCTAAAAAACACAGACCTCACTTTAACCCTTAGATAATGCAGACATGGTCAGTGATCACAAAAGCAATGTGTCATTATTATGAATGATTTATTATAGCTTACAGAAATAAGCACAGAAGAAGCTTGAAAAGACCATGTGACAGATCAAAAATTCTGCAGATGGAAGTCAGTGTGTAAAAAGATTTTATGGAGTCAGTTTGAAGCTTACTATTGGAGCATTTCTGTTGCTAGATTTACATTGTATCTTAAAGTAAAAATACAAAATAAAATAAAATGTTATTTGTTCTTTGTGTTCATATCCAGTCCAGCAGCATTTGTGTTAGTCCCGCCCTGTGGAAACTTAAACCCTACCCAAGAGACAAGGCAGTGGCTACCCACACGACACATGCAAGATGGCAAAGTGCAGTACGAACTGTTCAGGGTTAGAGTTACAATGCTAACAAATGGATTTAGTAAGATTGGCTTGGGCTAGCCACTATGCTAAAAGCTGGCTTCAGCAGAGTTAGAGCCACAGTGATAAACACTGCACCCAGACTGAGCAAGGTTGGAGCAGCTTAGCCACTATGCCAACAGCCAGCCTCGGACTAAGATTATAAGAATTAATATAGTTGGTCATATTATTTAACATAAGAGACTGAAGGAGAGAGAAAGAGAAAGAGAGAAAGAAAGAGAGAGAGAGGAGAGAGAGGGAGGCGAGAGAGTAGACTACAGTGAACAGTGAAGTTAATGGTACTCCGGAGGATCAGCAGAGTTTTATGGAGTTAAAACTGCAGAGAGGAAAGAGCTGCAGCGCTCACTGACAGCACTGTGTAAACTGAACCCTTACAATAAAGAAACAAATAAATTAAGCAATCAAACAAATAAATAAATAAATAAATACTCAGCATTTTATTCCTGTAAGAGGAAGCAAAACCTGCTTCCCCTGTTTCCCCACTCAGCCTCTGCTTTTACCTCTCTTTCTCTCTGGCTCACTCTCTCTCTCTTTCTCTCTCTCTGTACTGCTGGTGCATTAAGCATTGGCCACAGGGGACTCCCCCAAAACCCAATTCCACTCAAACAGATGTCATATATCAGAGAGAGGGAGAAAGAGAGAGAGAAACTGGGGTAAAGAAAACATGAAAAAACTGAATATTGAAAGGAGCAACAAAAGAGAAAAAAAAAATAAGAAGGAAATGAAGGAAAGGAAAAGAAAGAGGAAGAAGGTAAGCGAAAGAAAGATAGAGTGGAGAAAGAAGTAGAGAGACTAATGAGACAATAGATAGCTAGACATACAGATAGATAAATAGATATTCAGACATAGCTAGACTCACATACAGATAGAGAGAGAGAGAGAGAGAGAGAGAGAGAGAGAGAGAGAGAGAGAGAGAGAGAGAAAGAAACGGGTAAAAAGCGAAGAAAAAAGAAGTAGAGACACAGAGGAGACAAAAGATTTGCTGATGGAAGGATAAGTGGACAGGTGGACAGACAAATCGATATATAAAGTATTAACAGGTAGATTGGCTCAGAGTGATGGATTGCTAGAGAGATAGATTGATGGACAGGCATACATTGACAACTATACAGTAACAGCTAGGTAGTTGGCTACACTGACCATAGATTGATAGAGGGATCGACAGATATAAAGTGAAACATAGACTAAAGGTAAGGAGGGATAGAGTGAGTCCCTGAGGAGGAGAAGAGGAGAAGAAAGGCTGATCAGCTGTCTGCTGAGGAAAGCAGAGCCTCTGCTGTGTCTTTTGTTGTGTATTGTTTAGCTGAAGTGGGTGAAGTGTGGACAGCGTCTCCTGGCACCGCGCGACGCCACGCGTCAGCATCCATATGATACGGCGTGGGAATGATTAAATCATAAAGAAACGCCGAAAAACACCTGTAATACTGTAACACAACCCCAGCCACGCCCCCACACACACACCACAACCCCAACACCCCTCCCCTTCCCTTCAACACTAACCTCTGCCAGCTCGCCCTTCGTGTTCATGCCAAACAAAAGGGCAGGTAATTAGGAGGAATTCAGACACTTCTGTACTGAAAGGCCATTCAGTGTTCTTTTAGCTGGTGGGATATTTATAGAAACAAGCATCTCCAAGGGTCTGTCAGACCCACTATGCTGGGACTGGATCAGAACAGTCTAATCCAGTTCAATTACACACTCTAGAATATCTCATATTTCTCTAGATTTATAAACCACAAACAGTAATGATTCATTTTTGCACACATGCTGTGAAGTTTCTTGGGATAAAAACAAGACAATTCTATATGGACTCTTTGGTTGGGCAGAATGGCCCTCCCATTCCCCCATAACTCATCGCAATGAAATCCAAAACAGGCATTTATTAGCTGATGTAAAAAAAAAAACAACAACAAAAAAAAAAACTAGCAGTTATTGTTCTCCTCCAAGCGTGTTGAGCTGTACAATGACATTGTGGTAGTAGTTTGAATACATTCTCAGTGGCCACGTTGTTAAAAACAACTAACCTTGAACTTCCACTCGCTGGCCACTTCATTAGAAACATCTACCTTGTATATTTATTTACTGGTCACTTTATTAGAAACACCTACCTTGAACTTCCTCTCACTGGCCACTTTATTAGAAACCTGTACCTTTAAATTCCACACACTGGTCACTTTATTAAAAAACACCTATATTGAACTTCCACTCGCTGGCCACTTTATTAGAAACACCTTTCTATGAACTTCCACTCACTGGCCACTTTATTAGAAACACCTCCCTTAAACTTTCATCCACTGGTCACTTTATTATAAACACCTACCTTATATATTTATTTACTGGTCACTTTATTAAAAACAACTGCATTGTAGGACCATTTACTGGCCACTTTATTAGAAACACCTACCTTGAACTTCCACTCACTGGCCACTTTATTAGAAACACCTACTTTGAACTTCCACTCTCTGGCCACTTTATTAGAAACCTGTACCTTTTAATTCCACACACTGGTCACTTCATTAAAAAACACCTATATTGTACTTCCACTCGCTGGCCACTTTATTAGAAACACCTTTCTATGAACTTCCACTCACTGGCCACTTTTTTAGAAACACCTACCTTGAACTTCCACTCACTGGCCACTTTATTAGAAACACCTATCTATGAACTTCCACTCTCTGGTCATTTTATTAGAAACCTGTACCTTTTAATTCCACACACTGGTCACTTCATTAAAAAACACCTATATTGTACTTCCACTCGCTGGCCACTTTATTAGAAACACCTTTCTATGAACTTCCACTCACTGGCCACTTTTTTAGAAACACCTACCTTGAACTTCCACTCACTGGCCACTTTATTAGAAACAACTTTTTATGAAACTTCCACTCACTGGCCACTTTATTAGAAACACCTTTCTATCAACTTTCACTCACTGGCCACTTTATTAGAAACACCTTTCTATGAACTTCCACTCATTGGCCACTTTATTAAAAACACCTACTTTGAACTTCCACTCACTGGCCACTTTATTAGAAACACCTTTCTATGAACTTTCACTCTCTGGCCACTTTATTAGAAACACCCACCTTAAACATTCACTCGCTGGCCACTTTATTAGAAACACTGGTATACCCACTCAGTTTGAAAGTGGTTCACCACCAGCCAGGATCAGCTCTGTGGTCAGAAACCACAGATGGGTTGCGGTCTCTAACTATACACCCACAAGGAGCTGTAGGATGGGGGTTTCTAATAAAGTGGCCGGTGGGTGTATTGGGCGTGAGCTGTAATAAACTAATTGGCCGTCAGTCGGACAGTTATTGATTTGTGTCAGTGGTAGCAGAACGCACTCCTTCATAGCCACGCTCTTCATTATCAGAGTGCATCATTTCCCTTCACATCGACTGAAGATACAAAAGGAATGAAGTGTGAGGTCACAAAAACCAATGACTGTTCAGACTACTGACATTAAGCCCCGCCTATTAATTAAAGTGGCCAGTGAGTTGACCGATGGGGTAGGTGTTTAAAATAAAGTGGACAGTGAGTGGAAGTCGAAGGTAGGTGTTTCTAATAAAGTGGCCACTAAGAATGCAAAGTCTTAGTCAAAGTCTTATAAAATCTATAATCCATACTGCTGAGAAGATGTAATGTCATACAAAAAGAAGATTGAAATCATATCATATTCCCATAGCACATCTACAGAGTGTGTCTCTGCTGGTCACAAAAAAAGCTATTAGCGGGAGAAGATTGATTTCTGAAAGAAATTTAGATCCACCAGGAGATAAAACAACACATGTGAATCTCAAAATTATATTTTTGGTCTCCAGGTGTCCTGGGGTTCCTTTTTATATTCTATTATGGCTTTCTCCTCTCTCACTAGGGTTTAAAATACGATTAATCTTTTTTTTTACGAATGCAAAGAAGTCTGTTTTAAATTCCAGCACCATTTCAGATGCCACTTGCATCTCCCAGCTTGTCCAGAAATGCATGTGTACACAGCTGTTAATGAGAGGGTGTGAATAGTGTGTTTTGCATTTACTCCAGTGAAGTATAAGTCAATAATACTCTCCAGTTGTATGGGGAGCTCCGGAGGAAAACAAAAATAATAACAATAATCTTTATGTGCATTACGATTTAAAAGTTAATACATTTTCAACAATATAAAAAACAAATTAGGTAGTCAATCAATAGGTGAGAAATTTATATTTTTTTGCTCCTAGGCTCCCTCTGCAGTTAAGGGGAAGTGTAATTCACTTCTACACCACTGCTATAAATACAAATCATGCTTTATATACCAGTCATCTAATGGACATCTGTATACAGCTCTGGAAAAATATAAAAGACCACGTAAAATGATGAGTTTCTTTGAATTTACCAAATTAAAAACCTCTGGAATATAATCAAAAGGAGGATGGATGATCAAAAGCCATCAAAGCAAGCTAAACGGCTTGATTTTTTGCACCAGGAGTGTCATAAACTTATGCAAAAGCAGTGTGTAAGACTGGTGGAGGAGAATATGCCAAGTTGCATGAAAACCGACACAAAAACCAGGGATATTCCACCAAATATTGATCTATGATCTCTTAAAACTTTATGAATATGAACTGGTTTTCTTTGCATTATTTGAGGTCTGAAAGTTCTGCATCTTTTTGATATTTCAGCCATTTCTCATTTTCTGCAAATAAATGCTCTAAATGACAATATATATAAATAGCAAAATCAGAGAAACTGATTCAGAAACTGAAGTTGTCTCGTAATTTTTTTCCAGAGCTGTATATGCATTTGTCGGCTTTGTAGTTATTTCTTATTTCTTATGAAATAAATGACTAATATTTTAATAATTAAAGATGACAATCTATTTCAAATGGGCTACTTTCATACGTTCAAGCATCCTAATTTTTATATAACAAGCAGGTGTCCGAGGTGGTCGCTTTTGGGAAATCAGACAAAATCAATATAAGGACATGCCTGGAAAGTAATCAGGAATGAATAAAGAGATAGATCATCATGGATAACACACACACACACACACACACACTCACACTCACAGGTCAGCAGAGCAGATGAAGTCATTTGGAGAAGCGTGAGGCTCTGCACTTCACATGAGTTCAGTCTGAATCATTCCTTTCCAATCTCCAAATGTGCGAAACAGATGTGCCGGCAGAACAGGGGCGAGAGAGATAGACTGACAGTAAAAGAGAGGAGAGAGAGGAATAATAATCTATCTTATTGCTCCGTTCAGCAGCTCTGAGAACAATGTGACACCAGGAGTCTTCGTAATCATCTCCATCCCACTGCGTGTGCTGTTGAAACGTATCTTCTTCAGCAACGGGACTGAGGACTGGCTTCATACATCAATATCAGGAGAACAAATAAACAGTTGAGACTAGTGGGACTAATGTTGTTTGGAACATTTTGAAAAGCCCTCTTTGCAATAGTCTAAATATTGTTCTTAAAAATATGAGCCAAAATGATTATGAGCCAGTCCCCAAAAGTGTTGATGGTTTGCTAGACCAGGGATTCATAACTGGTGGGTCAGGAAAGCATGTAAAAAAAATTAATACATTAAAAAATAATAATAATTAATAATAATAATTAATGCTCATCCGATTTTGTACTCGTCTTTTATATTGGGGGAAAAAAAAGAGACAGAGAGTTTCTTATTTTCCTTCTTATTTAGTAAAGCTAAGCTAAGTTAGGTAAACAAAAATGTAATAAAAAAAGATAAATATATATATATTAAAGTCAAACAAGCGCTGGATGTTAATCTACACAGATTTCTCTGCTGAAAACTGTTTATTGTTCCATTTATGTACAGTAAGCTTCCATATTTCCATATTTCCACTAAGGCTGGGTGCTGCAGCATTAGCGTTAGCAAGCTAACTGCTAGGACTAGCCATGGTAGGATGCACAGGAGTCCCAATACTTTTGTCCAAATGTTTATACAAAAGTAAAACTGAATTGTTTTTACAGGTTATCATTAATTTAGCCATTTTTTCACCACTGAAATAATTAATTAGCCTAAATTTACTTTTGTTTGTCTACAACAAAACTACAATTTAAAAATATTTACTGAACATTGACCTTTTTAATACTCTAGCAAATATACCAACAATATTTTTAAGAGTGCACTTTTAGTCTTAGATTTACCTCAGCAGTGCTCTTCTAGTCACATGTAAGCGAACTTTACACCGAAAAAGGCAGCAGTTTTTTTTTTTTTGTTTTTTTTTTTACCTCAGCTTATCTCAGCTAACATTGATATCCTAGTCCTGTACAGCTTATTTACTTTCAGCTGAAAAACTGCCAGTTTGTGTAGAGGTAGTAAACCAAAAAAACTTTTATTAATCACATGATAAGTAATCCTAAATACTCGATTTTATAAAATTTTACCATGTTCTCCTCAGCACCTATCCTCCTAAACCAAAACTGCCTCTTCCCGCAAGTCTCGCTCTCCAATTAAGGTCATGTTCTAGTAAACCTCTCCTCCTACAGCTTCTACTCACCCAACCAGGAGAAACAGCTGCGCTTGTAGATATTCTGGGATAATCTGGGTGCGAGACCTCAGGCAGAAACTCAGCTAAAAACCCAGGCTAGGTGCAGAATATCTCCTAAAGTCCTGAAGATCAAACGAGACTGAAGTTAAACGCCATTTAATGGATTTTTGTGCATGGTTAATTGTACCTGCGAGGTTCTGGCTACCTCAATAGAAGATCTGCATGGTGCTGATCTCTGCTCTTTACTCTGCAGAGAGAAGGGAGGAGGTTTCGCAAAAGGATCAAATGTTGCAGATGCAAATACATTCAGAGGAGAAATAAACAGGAGACACTTCAAAGTGACTGCATATGAGTGTGTGATAGCTTATGTGTGTGTGCGCTCACAACAGGCCGTCTCTAAACTGCTCTCCCCGAGCTCTTGGGCTTGACGCAAGTAATTATTCAGCTAATTCACACCACTTGGAAACAAGGGGCCCAAGCAGTGATTCTCACACACACACACACACACACACAAAGAAGTTGGGAAACAATCATTCCATTAATAGGTCATTAAACTACATTAAACTGCTTTTTTAAATTCATAAATTTTCAAATTAATAATCTAAAAAATATACATTATATTTCACACTATTCCTTAATATTAACAAAACACATCTTTAGTGCATCAAAACAAACCAAAAAACTCAAATATATTTGTATACAAATATATTTTTTGGCCAGCTATGTCTCTTAAAGTCAGAAAAAAGTCATAAATGTCAAGTGGTGACACTGTCTAATTCTAAATGTTAATCTATGTCTAATGTTTACCTAAACAAAATATTTGGCACATTTTAATCATTTAAAATCAGTAAATGCAACTTTACAAGAACTTAATGCATCATAAAAAAATTAAAATAAATTCAATATTATTTTATGTTTATTAAAGGGCTAAAGTTATATGGTAGACAATTAAACATAGATATTTTGTTTCTACGAGATATTTATGGAGTAATATAGCCTCGCCCCCTCAGGGCCACAATATTTTCACATTTATTCACATTTATTAAAATTCACCTTAAACTACCACCAATATTAGATACTGACAATACTAGCTCACTACACTCAAAGAGCTAAAAAGAATCGACAATAAAATGTAATGTAAAGATTTTACCGCTTTATACAATACTTCAAACACTGCAAACAGATGGAGTGTACTTTAGAAATTAGACATATTAATATAATTGTTCAATTCCAAATGCTTTTCCCCTCCAAATCTACATCTTGTGGTAATCTGCTGCACGGGTGTTAAAATTTCCAGACCACCAACCTTCCACACTTTCAGAACATGATGTAGCCCCTCTGTCCCGCCCACTTTCACACCACTTCAAAGCCGGAGCTCTGTGTGTTAAGCAGGAGCTCTAGAGGTGCTCTAATTAGATGTGACATTTAATGAAGCAGCTCCAATCCGCTTGGCATAAAACTCTGAGCAGTGGCCTCATACCATCTGCCCCCACCGGCCACACAGCAAACGCCCACAGACCACCTCCTTCCCCAGAACACTCACTCACTTGGTCAATCAGTAGCAATATATTTATATAATATCTTCAAAATAGCAACTTTATCGGAGGGAGAAAAAACGTCTTAACTTTAAATAGTTAAGTCCCGGCCGCTGCGCTCCTCCAATGAACGTCGCCTCGCTTTGCCAAACACTCACACAAAGCAATCCAGACTGTTCTCATACAGAGTTCCCCAATGGTGGAACAAACTACCTTCCACTACCAGATCAGGAGAATCTCTCGCTATCTTTATTAAACTCCTGAAGACTGAGCTCTTCAAAGAGCACCTACTCTCCTAACACCTCTAACACACTAACTACTTCTAACCCCATTTCCTTCTTCCCCTCCTTCACTTCCCTATCCCTTTATTTCCCTTCGACCTCCTTTGAGCCCTATCTAAAATGGTTTATCTTAATTCCTATTACTTTTGTACTTAATTATTGTTTTGTCGCTTTGGACAAAAGCGTCTGCCAAATGTAATGTAAAATAAAGTTTAATGTAAAAAGATTTGATTTGAAATTATTTTGGAGCATTTCTATCACTCTATTCATGATGGAATCTTGACAATGTTGATTCACATTATGTCAAGTGAACAACATGGCACTGATATGCAAATTGCTTTATGTAAATATATGTAAATTATATTACATACACTATCGTTTTGGGGGGGTATGATGGTAAGGTGGTTGAAAAACTGCTCATCCAGGCAGAAACATACTCTATGCAAATTAGTTTAGAATAGTTTATGTTGCATTTGATGCTGATCTTGCTGGTCAACCAGCTTGGTCTGGAAGAACAACCAGCTTGGTCTTGCTGGTCAACTATCTTGGTCTTGTTGTTCATGCTGGTCAACTATCTTGTTCTTGTTGGTCATGCTGGTCAACCAGCTTGGTCTTGCTAGTCAACTATCTTGGTCTTGTTGGTCATGCTGGTCAACAATCTCGTTCTTGTTGGTCATGCTGGTCAATCATGTTGGTCTTGTTGGTCATGCTGGTCAAACATCTTGGTCTTGTTGGTGATGCTGGTCAACTATCTTGGACTTATTGGTCATGCTGGTCAACCATCTTGTTCTTGTTGGTCATGCTGGTCAACCATCTTGGTCTTGCTGTTCAACTATCTTGGTCTTGTTGGTCATGCTGGTCAAACATCTTGGTCTTGTTGGTCATGCTGGTCAACCAGCTTGGTCTTGTCGGTCATGCTGGTCAACCAGCTTGGTCTGGCAGGTCATACTGGTCAACTATCTTGGTCTTGGTGGTCTTCCAGCTTGATCTTATTGGTCATGCTGGTCAACCAGCTTGGTCTTGTTGGTCATGCTGGTCAACCAGCTTGGTCTTTCTACCCAACATGCGATGCAGGTCTTGCCTAACACTAGACTAGATTGGTCTTTATGGCCAACAAGATCGACAAGCTTGGTGATGCTGGTCAACATGCATACTGGTTAGTTAGCTTAGTCAGGTTGATCATGCTTGTAGACCAACTAAACCATCAAACTCAAATATAAACATACCTTATACTGATCAAAAGCTAAACTGGACAACCAGCTTAAACAATATTCTCAGACTCACTACTGCATTATTACCATTTTTATTACAATGTTATTACTTTAGTATTATTACAATTGCAAACTGTAAATACATACTGCGGCTACATTAGGCCGTATTTTTGTGCTGCAAATTCTCGGGTCTATTTGGGATCTATTTGGCCCTGAGAGACACATAAGCAGGAGCTAAGCTAAGCTAGGCAGTGAAAACTGTGTGAAGAGAGCTAGCGATATGATACAATCCATCTGAAACATGTTAAATCTGCAGTGTTATAAGTCTTCTGTGTGTCAAACTATTTTCAGAACCTCGAAACAAAAAGAAACGCTTCCAGAGACACAAGAAATAAGGAGATGGAAGCAGCCTTCTGGCAGACCCCCTGAGCACCATATGGGAGATACATTAGATACCTCACAAATCACACGGCGCTCCGGCAGCGGCACCCGGATAGTGGATGCTCCTAAGCTTAAAGGCTTTAAAGAAAGGGGCTCTGGAACCCCCCAGTGGGGTGCTGCCCTGTGCTCTGATTCGATTTTCAAAACGCATTAGCAGCGGAGCACTGAGGCTTTCCATGCGTTACTGTTTCTATGTAAAACTTGGACGTGGTGTAGAGGAGCCTGTGCCAAGACAAAGCAAGCCTGGCGCTCGGCTCGAGGGCCTCTTGGCCGTAGAGAAGCCTGGAGGAGCTCTGTTCCTGAATGTTCTGCTGGAAGATCCCCCCAGGGGATGCTGGGTGAGGCACAGCAGGAGCTCTGTGATTAAAGCCTGTTGCAAACTGTGCAATAACAACGAGCTCTTAGGTTTATTGCATGCAACACTGTAGAAAAATGCAATAAAACACTGTCAAAACTCTACATGTACTTCCATTTATTATCACATGTGCTGTTTGACAAGTTACAAGATATACCCCAAATTCTATTCCTATTTTCAGTTCAAATACATCCATAATATGGGTCTGGAAAGGACTGAACTGATGCTGTGTTCAAGTGCAAGAAGCAGTGGGTGGTTCATTCTGTTCGAGTCAGACAGACAGACAGGCACAGACAGACAGAAAGATAGATAAGCAGGCAGGAAGGCAGAAAAATATAGTTTAAATAAAGTTTCTACATTTTTGCCATGTTTGGAGTTATTGATCCTTGAAGAATAAGTAAAAGAAGCAGCAAAACAGTACTATTGAATTATTACCATGTCATAACAAAGTTATTACAATTGAGGTACTACAGCATTGCTACACTTGTTAAAGTTAGAATCATATTAATACAATGTTACTACTATTTTATTACAATTTTATATCAACTTTGATATACCATGCTATTATTGTTATATATAATTTTACTACTATGTTATTAAAAGACCATTACTAAATTATTGAAAAGTTATAATTGTAGTAAAAATATTAAAGTATGGCATTTGTTATTACTTGTTATAACTGTGTACAATACAATTGCTATTACAATGCCTTTAATATTGTATTATTAGCATGTTATAATCATTTCAAGCCATAGCTTTAATGTTATGATAAAAAAAATGCAGTGTAGGCTTCATAAGGTCACACTTTTCAATTTTTCTATATAAAAAAGCAAACTTTACAAAAATAATACAATTGTGTTATTACCATTTAATTATTGTTGTTTATTGCAGTGTTTTTGCAATGTTCCAACAATTGTTACCATAGTAATACAATATTATTTGATATCACAATGTTATAACAACTTTATTAGTATATTATTACAAAGTAGCTAAAATTGTGTGGTTACTTTTATTTCAAAGGTATTGCAATTGTGCTATTATCATGTTATTACAATTATATTACCACGTTATAACTTACATTTTAGGCCACAGTTTTAACATTATGATAGAAATAATGCACAGCAGTCTTCAAAAGACCACATTTGTTCACTTTTTGCTCTCAAGTCTGTGCAGAGCCTTTCTGAATAGAAAAGAAAAATGAAGAAGCAACAATCCTTCTCATTAATCATGATGAGGTCAATGGAGAACTGAATGAAAGAGCCTCCCCTAGCAAAGCATTCTACATCTCTGACTGTATTCTTAAGCAGAAGATTTCAGCACTGTTCCTGGAACAGAGCAGATCAGAGCTGCTAGAGAGGAATCAGTGTAGGTCTGAATTGAGTCATATGGGCAGTTGGACAGACGGAGGAGAGCCGGCCGCTGATGAATAAAAGCAGATTAGCGGGGGGAGGGAATAGAGGCCTAATTGATATGAATAGGTACCATAATCACCAGCTTTTAAAGGCTATTCAATCACAAGCCTTTTCAAACCGGCGGTTGACATTTCTCTCGTTTATGGTGTGCCTTTTCATCAGCTTGTATATGCTGTTATATTCAAGAAATCATCATTTCAGGGAACACAGTTCCACTGCTCCACAGGTCAGTGCTGGAGGCTTTACACCCTTCTAGCTAGGTCAGGTCTGACATTAGTTATGGTGCAGATAATTTAATATAATAGTTTATCTGCTTTATTTGCCATAGCATAGCCTATTCTTTTGGTAGTACTTCTATACAGGGAGCAGACAAGCTATGTGTGGGCGCGACTTAATGTAGTCAACTGCATTTTATGGTAGGGATGTCCATAAATATTTGAGACATCATTATGAGCCCATTATAACTGTCATTATGAGCCCAAGCCCGATTTAAACCAGAGCATTAACATTTTCAGGTGGTTTAAATGAGCGAAATCTTTTTAGAATGATGTTAATTAACATTGCAACACTGAAGAAGCATAGACCTATTATTTATGAAAATTTCTTATTATGATCTCCGAAAGATTAAAACACGAACAATGTGAACAATGACCTACAGCCTAAACATTGGTAATGTGACAAGTTGGAGGTAGGATGCAAAAGCAAGTCTAGTTTATTTTCTACATCTCAAATAGTAAACAACGAACAAACACTGGGGCAGTAAAACAGGCTACAGAAACAAAGCCTAAAAAACAAAGGATTAACAATAAGACTAATAAACAAACAAGCAATCAAAATTAGCAAACAAAGAAACATAAACTAAAGAAACTAACCAGAAATTTACTTATACAAAACTGCAGGATTGAGGATCAAACAGCAAAAACAAAAACAAAACAGAGCCAGTGACTTTCCTTAAATGTAATATAATTTAATACTCTCTAAACAAACAAATTAAAACATTTTACTGTTTAGCATATATCCTACGTCCAAAAATACACAAAAAACAGCACTAAGGCTATGTGCTGAAAATTAAGTGCATGACTGCACAGTTTCAGAGCTGCATGATAAACATTTTAACTTGTGCAACTTTTTTTTTTTTTCAAAACACAGTTTGATTACTTTGCTATAGTGTGATTATCACACCATAGCTTTAAAAATGAAAAAAAGCATTCAAATACAGACGCCTACGTCACAGACCATTTTCTTGAGCCGAACCTGACTCAAGGAAAGTGGTGGGAAATCTCGGCCCAACCAGGTCCAAGTTTGGGTCGGGTTTGGGCACAGAATCTGAACTCTAGCAAGGACATGCATTACTTTGCATTGTTTTTTATTGAAGCCAAAGTATCCGCATGCTTATGAATGATTTATGAAACTGCTGAGAACTTTTGTTGATTTGCTTACAAAAAAAAGAAGTAGCAGTCTGGCCCGAGTGTGACTCGGAGTGAGAGCAGAAACTAGATCATGACTGATGCCCTCTCAGCGCGCGGTCAGGACCCCCGGAGAAAAATCCCTTCCATATGCAGACCTTTGCTCCTGCTTGACCTTATTAACCTGGAGTGAGGCCTTTAGCTGAGCTGAGCTACTAATGACACGCTGCTCTGGGTGAAATGAGTGACAGCTATAAACAAGCTGGGCTTGTGTGCCTGTCTGTCTGTCGGTCTACCTACCTGTATGTCTGTCTGTCTATTTGTACTTTTGAGTAAGAGGTTACATTCACACAGCAGGTAAAAGTGGCCCAGAATCCCACATTTTCTCACCATAAGTGATGGCTATTTTAGGCTGTAAACACAAGTTTTAGAACACCCCTAATTTCTAAGTTATTCAGTAGCAGTGCTTTATGGCTCAGATAAGCTGCTTTTTTATTTTTTTATCTAATCAATGACTTTATTACTGCACTTCATCTCTTAGACCTCTAATTCTTCTCCTCACTGCTGAAACTGAGACTCAGTCTCATTTTCCATGTGGGTCAGCCAGACGTCTTCTTGTACCAGTTTACTCCACTTACCAAAAGTCTTTTAAAGATGTAGGAAACAGAACTTATTGGTCTCTGGCTTCATCTGTAATTTCTCTATACAAAAGACTTACACTTTAAATACTGGTGGTCCAAATTTAAAGGATTTAAAGAAGTCAGATTCACTTCTTAATTTATTCTGTTCACACTGACACACACATTACAACACAACACTATGTCCTAAAAAGATCTGATTTAAGCCACTTTTACCTTCTGTGTGAACGTAACCTTAAGCCCTATCCGGACGAGATTTGTTTTCCAGGGGGACGTCTCGGGAAAATATTTTACACTTCTACTCAGTAATAAAACCATTGCATCTGGACTGCAATTGAAAAAACAGGAGGACCAGTGAGTTTTCTGTCTCTCGGTCACGTGACATCACATTCAGTAGCTCCTCCATTTCCACTTGCAGTAGTTTTTACATGGATCTCAAAGTGTAATTAAGGTGCGTGGCAGTGGACAAATATTAAACGTGAGGTAACTAAACTCATAGATGTGCGTCCGGACGGGACTAAAATTACAGGAGGACAACGAAGTTCAGCGAAAAACAATAGATAATTCGGCCTGTAACACATACATGGTCGTTCTGGACGGGAATAAAATCACAGAAGACTCCCCCATAAAAAAGAAAATTACCCCAGGACCCCCTGAGAAACTAATCCTCTTAGAAAGACAAAATATGTGTGTGTGATTTGTGTATGTTTTTGGTTAGACAGCAAGAAAGCCGAGCATACAGGGAACCTGAAAGTGCGTGTAGTTAAGGTGCGAGTGTGTGTTTATGTGGTGTCGGTTGCAGAGCAGGTCACGTAACAGATGGTCCTTGGGGATTACCGTGAACTCTCACACTGATAACTCAACAGATTTGTCAGAGTGTGTGTGTGTGTAGTTGTGTTGTGCTGGGACTCAGGATGCAACATGCTGATGTGTTTGTTTATTATACTGACCGCCTGACCACACACACACACACACATACTGAGCATAAGCAAATCATCAGGCTTCGGGCCTCGTGGAAATTAGAAGAACGGGAACCGCAGCAGAAGCTCAGTCCTGCAGAGTTTCTTAATTTCAATCCTAGCTGACATCTTAATATCTGAGTATATTAAGTCCTAATGCTACTGAAATGCTTTATAACGCAAACAAATCTTAACTCTAATAGGATTTAGCCTGCAGATCATAAACACTGGGGGCATTACGAGGCTTGTGAAACAGCAGGGAGGGATGTATTGTTTTTGACTGGATTGGTGGATTAAAGCAGCATTGTATGAGAATATGCATTTCTTGCAATTTGAGCAAACCAAAGAGGACACTCTTTTCACATGCATTTTACAATCAGACATACAGAAATGGCATCAGAAGTTACAATGCTGCGTAACGTAAAATACAGTTTGCATGTGCAAGTATACTCCTTAGTTACATACAGTAACAATTGCAGTATGGTTGGACAAATATATCAACATTGCAATATATTGTATAGGATCGCATCGTATTGTATCAATATGTTGCGTCAAATATTGATATTTTTTATATTGAAACATAGGCACACTAAACTACCCAACACTGAACTTGACATAGTAAAATTGCTGCCTTATTACTCCACAAGGTGGCGCTATAATCAAATGAATATGGTAAACCTGCGGTGAATAATATTGGTAACTGTGAAACTGACACCAATATATCCATAATTCCTAGTATTTGCTTATTTAGGAGTATTGTATTCTCTTCAGTATCACAGATGCTGTGATGCTATGCTGATCATAGAGAATTGTCTCTAGAGCTAATCTTAGTTAAAATCAGGCAAATCAGCAATACCACAGCAACCACTTTGTAGTGTCAAAGCAACCACCTTGGCTATCACAGCAACTAGCTAGCAACCACCAAGCAACACTCACAAAAACTAAAAAAACATGATAGCAAAAATATAACAACCACTTGAAAACACCACAGCAACCACCTAGTAGGGTCATAGCAACGCCACAGAAACCACATAGCAGC
Source organism: Astyanax mexicanus (assembly GCF_023375975.1). NCBI lineage: Eukaryota > Metazoa > Chordata > Actinopteri > Characiformes > Acestrorhamphidae > Astyanax > Astyanax mexicanus. Next base: position 26,391,067 of record NC_064431.1, read on the forward strand.
TCCAAAGCAAGCACTTGGATATCGGGGAAACTGTGTAGTATGGTGCCAATCAAAGAACATCCTGGCAATCAATAAGCAACCTCATGGCAACTATTTGACAACACCATAGCAACCATGCGGAACACCACTGCTATCATAAGCTCCTGCTTCATATACAAAACAGTGGTTTTACCGTTATGGCTAGTCAGTGTAAAATGTTACATCCCTTAAAACTAAACAAGCTGTTTCTGTTACTGTGTCTTTAAGACTGATACATTAAACTGAGCTCTGCTCTGATTGGCTGTTCCCTATTGTGCCTTATTCAAAAACAGCTGAAACACTCCTGAGATCTGCCATGAGAGTGGGCGGAGCTAAACTGCTGTAGGCTCTGTAGTCCCTCCACTACACAATCATCTGTCTCTTATCATTAATCACACGAGACAGCTGATGACCTCGGGCTACAGCATGCGCTCGCTAAACTCTGCTAACTCAATAAGGCCCAATTACCTCAGCCAGGGCGAACCGCAGAAACCGAGGGGGGCTTTCTGGAGACCACCGCTTCCCACGATCCGTGCCAACACCAGAGCTTAAACTATCAAACTACAGAGATAAACTTAAATCAGGCAAATCAGACAGCAACCACAGCAACCATCTAGAAATATCACAACGCCTACCTTGTTGTGTCAAATCCCAACCACTTAAAACACCACAACAACCACCTGGCAACCAATTTCAGATGAATGACAGCTACCATAGCATAGAAGCTCCATAGCAATCACCTACAATATCGATACCATAGTGACTGTTTATCAACATCCTATAAATAAATAAAAAAACTAGTACTTAACTTAGCACTTAGCAACACCACAGCAACCACCTTGCAGCTCAAAAACAACTACCCATAATTAAATTAGGAAGCAATCAATTAACAACCTTACAGCAACCAGCTGGGATACCACAGCAAATAATTAGCAGCACCAAGCAGCACCATAAAGATATAGAAAACACCTAAGCTGTGGAGGAACGACCTAGCATCATCCTGGCAACCACTATGCAACTGCATAACAATCACACAGCAGCACTTTTCAACACCATAGCAACCACCTAAAAACACTACAACAACCACCTAGCAATCCCCTGGGATACCACAGTAAGTACATTGCAGCCACCTAGCAACACTCTAGTAACAGCTATACCACTCCATAGCAACCACATCACAACAATTAAAAAATTAGAAACATTACATCATCTACCTGGTATACCACAGCAACCACCTATCAACACCGTAACCATCATTTAGTAAAAACAGTTTCACCACCCTAGTAGTTCACTACAAGCAATCCTCTAACAACCACTAATAAACACTGCAGAAACTACCTGAGGTACCATAGCAGCAACCTAACACCACAGCAACCACTTAGAGCAGTAGAGCTCCAGTATCGGTTATGCGTTTGGATGCTTGACCTTCTTAAAGTTGGATAAACACTCACAGCGTTGTCTTTCTGAACACGCGCTCTTCTCGCCCTCACGCATTCCCCTCACACACCCCATTCATTATTCATCCTAAAGGTGCAGCGCTCAACAGAACGCCAGCATTTACAATTCAAACACCACACACACACACACACACACACACACACACACTGATGTCAAGCCAAGGCTGTGTATGAGGGTACGCTACAGAAGAGAGGGAGGAGTGAGAGGGGGTGATGGACAGAATGTGTGAGTGCTTGAGAGAGAGAGAGAGAGAGAGAGAGAGAGAGAGAGAGAGGGAAAAAATGCCAAAGTGAGAAAGAACGCAAGAAAGAAAAGAAATTTATACTTTGAGAGAAAGGAGAAACAGAACTTTAAGGGGAAAATCACTGAAAGAGAGACTCAGATTGATAGATAGACAAATAGACAAGAAAACAATAACAAAAGGAAAGAACTAACAAAAAGAGGGGAAGGGAATAACAGGAAGTAACACTGAAAAGGGAGAATGAACAAAAAAGAAAAATAGAGAAATTAGATACAAATAAAAAAATATAGAAACATTAAAGAAAAGTGAAAGAAGGGAGAAAGAGAGAAAGACATGAAAGGAGATAAAAGAAGAAAAGAGAATGGAAAAATGAGAGGAAAACGACAAAAATGAGATAAAGAACTGAAAAGACAAAAAGGCATGAAAGGAGAGAAGCAAAAAGAGAGAAAGGAAAGAAAGAAGAGAGAAGAAAAAGGAAACAAAGAAGCAAAAGAGAATAAAGTAGAAAAAGAGGAGAGAATAGAGCAGACAAAGAAACAAAAGAAAGAAATGAAGAAAACAAAAAAGAGAAGAAAGGGGAGAAAGGAGAAAACTGAGAAAGAGGAGTGAAGAAAAAAGAAAAGAGATGAGTAAAAGAGAAGAATGAAGAAAATGCAAACAAAAAGGAGAGAAAGGAGAGAAAACAAAAAAGAAGAGTGAAGAGAAAGAAATCAGTAAAAGAGAAGAATGAAGAGAATGACAAGGAGAAAGGGGAGAAAGGAGAGAAAACAGAAAGATGAGAAAGAGAAAATAAAAAAACAGTAAAAGAGAAGAATGAAGAGAATGAAAAGGAGAAAGGGGAGAAAGGAGAGAAAACCAGGAAAGAAGAGTAAGGAAAGTAATGAGTAAAAGAAAAGAATAAAGATAATGAAAATGAGAAAGGGGTGAAAGGAGAGAAAACAGAAAGAAGAAATGAAGAAGGAAAGAAATGAGCGAAAGAGAGAACACAGAGAACAGAGAGGAAGGAGAGAAAGGTCAGTAGAGATATTACAGCAGAATGACGGAATGGTGAAAGCTGCTCATTCAGGCTCAACACAGAAATAATGAACCTAGAAAAAAAAACGCCACATTACAGCACTTTAAACTGCTGAGACCAGCCAGGCTGAGAAAACCTCGATTCAGCTGCTTCAGACCCTCAACCGTGTGCATGTGTGTGTGTGTGTGTGTGATAGAAAGCGCCCTGAAATGGCCTGGGGACATACACACTCATTTGTAGGCACTCTTCAGTGGCCATTAACCCTTTAAACATGGGGCCTGTTCAGTCATTACTCAGTAGCTGCTGTGATATTTGTGGACACACTCTATAATCGATGCTTTCAGCTACTTTTATGAAGTTGAGCTCATTGCTGACACAGAAAAATGCACGCACAGCTTACACAGCTTGTCTAGTCACTATAAAGAGAGATGTTTTGCCAATAGAACAGGACTCTCTGGAGCAGATAAACCTGCGCGCACCTATTGGCACCAAACATAAAACCAGGTGTGGGTTGATACAGGAGTATAAAGTAGGGCTGCACGATATTGGAAAAATTTTACATTGCAAATGTTCTTTTTTTTTTCCGACAATACATATCGCGATACTAAACAATGCAGGGCCCATAACGTCACCAGTTTCGCCCCCCCACCTCTGGGCCGATCAAGAGCAGAGTCAGCGCTTAGCATTTAAAACCCGAGGAAAACAGCAAAACAACAGTAATCGGTCCTTTAATCAGGCATTTAAATGGCTTTTTAAAAGCCAATAAATAAGAGTGTTGTTCTGGGATTAAAAGCGTGATTCAACTGTAACTGGAAATATCTGCACAAAACTGTGCTGGACTGAGGTGCACAGCTTTCGACACATGAGTTTACAAGCACGTGCCCAACCATGTGAATGGAGGCCATGCTCTCCTTTGTGCTTTCAGGCAGTAGCAGCCACATAGCACTCACATAGACACAAAAACAATGCTGTGTATCTACTTCTTATGTCAAGAATCAAAACATTGCAACATGTCATGTTTGATTAAATTGCCTTAAGTGACATTGCATGTCCTGCGATGTGATTATTGAGCATGTGACACCGTGATGACCATGCTTAAATGATATATCGTACAGCCCTAGTATAAAACGCCCCAAATACTCTTGATTTAAAAAGAAACAATAAATAAGCAGGTGTCCCAATAGTTTTGTCCATATGCTGTTAATAGCAGCTAATAGTGAACCCGTCTGTAGGATTTAAAGGGTTAAATGTACATCTAGTGTTAACGAGCAGAAAGAAAGACACATTTGACACATACGTGTGTGTGTGTGTGTGTGTGTGTGTGTGTGTGTGATGCACGATCCCTTGACAAGTTGGACAGAAGTGACGCTGGTGACCCGGCTGGCTCATGTCTCACACTTTCACACATTCGGCAGACGTACACAGATCAAATCACACGCGCACACGCACATGCACGCACACACACAACACCACATGTACTTGGGCATTTGTTCTTTGCCTCAGGGCTGAAGCACGAGTATCAAACACCTGCTCAATGTACAAACACACGCACATGCACAGTCACACACACACACACACGCACACACAGTAACACAGTCCATATGTGGTGAGAAGTAAGGTGTAAAACAGCATGTGGACAGACCGATGAAAAGAGAGAGAAAGAAAGAGAGAGAGAGAGAGAGCTAGAGGATGAGTTTGGTAAGAGAACAGAAGACTTTATAGATCTTCTTCTATAAAGAATTTAGAATAGATCCATATGTAGTTGCATGTGTATGTGGATTCGTAACAAGACTTTTAACGCATTTAACGCTTTAGCCAATAAGATTCCTTTGGGCAAGACTCCTAACAAACAGTACATTGTCTAACCACTGTAATAGGAATAATCTTGTAAGTCACTCTGGATAAGAGTGTCAGATAAATGCTGTAAATGTAAAAAAAAAAAAATAATAATAATAAAAAAAATAAATAGTTGCATTTTTATGATTTACATATTTACACAACATTGACCACTAATTTTGCTGTGAAACTCAAACTGCAGGCAGTTATGGTCTGTTGCCCTATAAAAAGGCTCTAAAAGGCTACTTTCGGGAAAGTGTACCTCCTGGTGAGAGATTGCTCATTTGTTGAATGCGTAAACATGCCATTGTGATGCACTCAGACATTTTGCCATATTAAAAGACTTTGAGAGGAGACTGAGAGAAGCAAAATGTTTGACTGCGCCTTAGGTTCGCCCCAGGAGTTTAATTGGTCTTCACATGCTAACGCATATTTGGCGCAATCATCCAAATCTACCAAGACCCAGAACTAGCTTTAACCCAACTACTTATCCCCACTGCTTTTAATCAGCAATCTACTATAAACGTGTATAAACATAGAGTAGTGTAAAACAAAACATGGTTATAATGAAGTTCTATTGTTATTATGAAGTTAATAAAGGAAAGGCTAAACAGAATGCCCAGCCTTTAATTTTTTTTTTTCACCAACCGTACCAAAAATGTACCAAAAACGTACCGAAACGTGGGGTTTATACCGTGGTGTGAACCGAACCATGACTTTTCTGTACCCATTACACCCCTACTAGAATACCAAACCAACTGCTTAGCAAAGACCTAGCCACACCCTAGCACAACTAGAAATATCATAGTATGCTTGATACCATAGCAATAACCCTGCAACACCATAGAAACTACCAGAAATACCACAGCATCTGGGATACCATAGAAACCATCTTGCAACCACTTGAGACGGACACCATATTAACTTATTAAGCAAAATCTTAACAACCACCAGAAATACCACAGCACTCACCTGGGATGCCACAGAAAGTTGCCAAGATAACCACCTAGCAAGACCATAGCAACCACCTATTTCACCTAATGACCACATAGCAAAAGCCTACCGACTCTCTGAAAGTGGGAACTGCTTAAGATGCCCAAACATTCTGCGTTTCTTCTTATCAGTTACTGCCGCCATTCATTTTTCTTCCCTTTTTACTGTAAATGTACTGTAAACCCATTCACCTAAACCACACTTACATCTGATCCAACGAGTAAAAATGATAACAGATGTCACTGGGCAGCGGCTGAAGAGAAACTCCGTTCCGAAAATGATGTAGTCCAGGACTAGCCTTAATCTCTGTCCTGGAAGCCAACCCGTAGCCTTCAGTTTCCCTTTCCTATAATCAAATGCTTACAATTCTGAGCTCAGCTTTACGATCAAAGAAGCTGGAGAGACCTAGAAAAGCTTCGGCCCAAAACAGCCCTGAGACACGGAGGAACTCTTTCACCCACTCTGGGGAAGCCACAGCTCTGAGGGAAGAAGTCTATGATGACCCAGGAGAGTTCATACACTCACACAAGCTCTCACACACGCTTACACACACACATTACAGATCACAGAAAAGCAAGAGGCTACAGTGCAGTGTGTGTGATGTACAAGACACATCACAAGTGTAGTGTGTTTAGAATAGCACAATTTAGATATATGGACTGCATTTATGTATTAAAATGTTCTCTATTGTAGATAATAGTAAACTCATTCAAACTATATAGAAAAACATACGAAATTATTAGTGAACATACCAGAATATGTTTTATATTTTATATTTTTCAAAGTAGCACCTCTTGTTTAGATGACAGATTAGCACATCTTGGCGTTTTCTCATTCTCATTTTCAGTTAACAGCTGTGCTGAACTCGTCAAGAGTTAATTACTCTTAATGTGTTTGAGAGCATCAGTTGTAAAGGTGTGAAGAGGTAGAGTTGGTATACAGTGAACAGCCATATTTGAGTAATGTTCTAATCCATATTATATAGCAAGAACTACTCAACTAAGTAAAGAAAAATATACTTAAAAAATGAAAGTCATTCAATCCACAAAATATCAAGAACGTTGAAAGTATCCTCAAGTGCAGTCGCCAAGACCATCAAAAACGTGATGATGGAACTGGCTCTCATCAGGACTGCCCCAGGAATGAAAGAGCAAGAGTTACCCCTGTTACACAGGATAAGTTCTTCAGAGTTACCAGCCTCAAGTCAAACTGCAAGTCAACAGCTTAACCCCAGATAAGAGCAACCCCTAAATGCTTCACAGAGTATTTTTGTTTTTTTTAACACCTTGTTGACTTCAGTATTCATTTACAATGTAGGACAAATAATAAAAAACATTGAATGAGAAGGTGTGTCCAAATTTTTGACTGGTACTGTGTATAGGTATATACAGTTCTGGGGAAAAAAATAAAATAAGAGGCCACTTAAAAACTATGAGTTTCTTTGATTTTACCAAATTAAAAACCTCTGGAATATAATAATCAAGAGAAAGATGGATGATCGCAAGCCATCAAACCAAACTGAACTGCTTGAATTTTTGCACCAGGAGTGAGTAGCATAAAGTTATCCAAAAGCAGTGTGTAAGTCTAGAAGAATATGCCAAGGTGCATGCCAAGAAAACTGATAAAAAAACAGGGTTATTGCACCAAATATTAACACTTTATGAACTTGTGAATATGAACTTGTTTTCTTTGCATTATTTGAGGTCTGAAAGCTCTGCATGTTTTTTTCGTTATTTCAGCCATTTTGTATTTTCTGCAAATAAATGCTTTAAATGACAATATTTTTATTTGAAATTTGGGAGAAATGTTGTCTGTAGTTTATAGAATAAAACAACAATGTTCATTTTACTCAAACATAAACCTATAAATAGCAAAATCAGAGAAACTGATTCAGAAACTGAAGTGGTCTCTTTTTTTTTTTTTTTTTTTTTTTACAGAGTTGTATATTGTTGCTGCTCAGTTTGCATATATGGGCTAAAATTTCAAACACTCAAAATGCAAAAAAGAAAGTTAAAGTTAAAGCACATTACGGAGCTAGAAAACGGCACACGACCCTGATTGGACACAGATGCCTGGATGGCGTTAGCATAGGTTTCATTTGCTTCATAAAAGTACAATGAGGTAATAAAAATGTTATGAGATGATGTCATCGTGTGTCCCATTGTGATAGGACTGGTGCTGATCCAGGATCAGCTCTTCACTGTCCACATCATCACATTCATTAGGATAACAGACTCACTGGAACATTAAGGATAATGGAATCCTCCGTCAGCGCTTTATACCTCACAGATGCTTGGTGCATACTCATGAGCACGGCTTCACCTTCCTCCACCTTCAGCGTCCTACATCTGCTCGCACATCCCAGTCTGCAGCGAGATCCGCTGAGGTCACGCCAAACTCAATGTGGAAAAGCATTACTGACTTAAAAGCTGTTAATCCACGTCAAAGAGGATGGGTCGGCACAGATAAACAGACAGATAAACAAGTACGCTAACACAAGACCCGACCTCATTAGCATCAAACGAGCAGCTAACTGCACTCAAAGAGGCCTGATTAATGCGGGAGGCCTTTGATCTCCTGAGCTAAATGAGCAAGAGTTAGTCATTCACCGCGAACACACTCACACACTCTCACACTCTCACACTCTGGGTTTGGACCAGTGGTGGTGTGTGGTTGTGATTGAAGATAGTGAACGCACTGCGGTGTGAAACAGTACAGAAGAGGTAGCTCGTCAAACTCCATTAACTCCATTAACTCCAGTCTGAGGAAATGAGCTAAATCGACTCATCAGTGAAGGTGTGCCCGCCCACAACACAGAGAGGAAAATAATCCCCTTTAATTCAGACCATTCTGTTGGAGATGTTGTATAAGATACATGCCCCCCTTATCTGAAATATACTTTTATTTTAAAAGCAAATTCTGATAAAATTCTATCTGAACCGGGTAAAATTCAATTAAAACTAAACTAAATTCTGACAAAAAACAGACAGCTGAAAAAAATTATTGACAAAAAAGACAAAATTTCATTTATATTGACTACACAAACTCTGATAAAATTCCATCTGAACCTGATTTTAACCTGATTAAATTCTATTTAATCTCAACTAAATTCGACAAAAAAAAATAAAAAATCAATGGATAAAATTTCATTTATTTTGACTACAACAGTTCTGATAAAATTCCATCTGAACCTAATAAAGTTTAATTTAATCAAAAAAGTCAATTGACAAATTTCATTTAAATTGTCTACAACTTAGTAGTTATTAAACGTTGAACAAAAATTAACTATAACCAACTATAATAAAAAAAAGAATTATTTAAACTCAACTGTACCCTAACAAAAATATGGTTTGAGCCTAACTTAAAATGTATTCAAACTAACTGTATCTTAAAAAAAATTCAATTGGAATAAATTATAAATTGCCAAAATTATTTTGAACCCAACTATTTCTATCCATCTGCCTACCTAAACACCCACCTACCCAAATAACCAATAACCCCACTCCTACCCCGATCTATCTATCCATCCATTTATCTAATTTCTGAAGGCAGCCCATGAAAGAAAATAAGTCACACTCAGCCTTCCAACCTTTCTCTCTGTTTCTCTCTCTTTTTCTATCTTCCTTAAATCCAAGATGTTGTCACCAAGGAGCCAAAAATCTCAAAAATCACATCTAGGTCTGTGCTGATGTTATAGACCCATATCCCCCATATCATGTGGTCATAGCCTACGAGGCTAAACGGTCAGCAGAAATTTGAATGCTTTTAAGTTCAACATCAGCCAACATTTTCAGCTCACATTTACATTCTACCCAGACTACAAGGCTATCACGTTTAAAGATAAATCACTTTCTGCCCTTCAAAAGACGCATGTCTCAGTTCCAGAGTGACTTGGGGTTTCTTATTTCGGAGGCACGGGCTCCCTGACCCCGGGCTCATGGCAGGTATCTCCGTCTTTGTTCTACTAACAGCCTTTTAAAGCCAGTGCACATGAAGCGCGGGCTAATTTCGTATACATTAAAGACAATTTATCAAGCCATCAGCGGCCCAGACTCGCGTCTGGTTTTGATTCTGGGTTCTTTGTTGCGTACACTTGGGTGGGGGACGACTCAGCTAAAAATCAACAGCACAACGCTCCAAGTAACAGCATGAAACACGAGAAAGACCAGAAATCAGAATGAAAACATTTTATTGGCTTGCATCTCCATGAGACAACAAAGACTTTGGACGTCACACCAGAAAAACCCAGCTGGGACTTTTAGAGAATGAGAGGGAAGACAAGGCAGAAAGAGATGACCTCTTTATGACCTTTTATTAGATTTGTGTTTTTTTTTCTTTTTTTTGTGGAAGAAATGTTACTTTTCTCAACATTCAGGCCTTTAATTCACGGATCATACAAATAACTGAAAAATGAAAAAGAACACAAACACTGAAGGAACGACTTCTTCTTACAGTTAGGACTGCAATCTGGACTGGAATATTGAACCGCACCCTTACATAGCCTGAGAATATCTAGTCCAAATACAACAACCAACCCCAGTTCAATTCAATTTCGATACAAATCTGACTGAAGTACACTGAAATCTCGTCAGAACCTGAGCCTGTAGCCTGAACAAATGAGGTCAAAACTCGACAACAGCTGAAACAAAACTGTCTGAACCCAACTGAAACCCAACAACATTTTGTGCAATGATGACTGTAGATTGTAGACAACATTGCGGAGAACTTTTCAAAGCCAAATGTTGATCAACAACATTCTGTCTGATTCCAAATGTAGCCCATCAACTCATTCCAAAAGTAGTCCATCATCATATTGTATGATTTTACCTGTAGCCCGAAAACATTTTCACCAACTGTTTGAGCTTGAATGTCGTCCAAAAACATTCAAATCCTGAATATCATCCAACAGTCTATCTGATCATAAAGGTCATCCAACATTCTGTCTGATCCTGAAAGTTGATCACAAAAGTAGAAAACATTTTGGCCAAGTGATTGCTTCTAATATTGTTGAACCACATTCTGTCTGATTCCAAATGAAGTCCAACATTTTGTCAGATAACAAACAAAGCCCAAAGACTGACCCTGAAAGTAGCCTGGCAACATTTTGTCCAATCTTAACTGTAGAATGGAAACAATTTGGCCAACGGTTAGATTCTGAATGCTGTCTGACAACATTCCCTCTAATCCCAAATATCTAACACAACATTTAAATAAATAACACAACAACACAATATTTCGGCCAAATGTTTTCCAGCAACATCCTGTCTGATTCCATACGTTGACCAAAAACTGATCCAAAAAGTCATCTAAGAAAAGACATCATTCTGTCCGATTCCAAACCCAGCCCAAAAAAGTTTGAAACTAGCCTTACAACATTCTGTCAAATCCAAAATGTTCTGTGGAGCAAGCAGTGTGGGAGCAGACAGAATTTAATTGGACCTGCCAAAGTGTTGTGCTTCGTTTGGGATCTGCAACATTCTCTCCGAACCAACTGTTGTCCAATAACAGTCTGTCTGATCCTGAACACAGTTCAACGTTCTGTTTAATTCCAAACACATCCCAGCAATTGATTTTGAAAGTAGCCCGACAACATTCTGTTGTCCAAAACCATATTGGGAAACTGACCAATTCCAAACCTTGTCCAAAAACATTCCAATTGAACCTGACTGTGTATTTCATTAAAACTGCCTGAATCCAGCTGTAGCCCAGAAAAGTTCCATTAAAGCCCCATTATACCTCAATTAAATTCAGCCTGAACCCGACTGATGTTTCTCACCATTTCATCTAATGCAATCTGAATTTGACTGTATTGTAAAAGAAATTGGTCTGAATCCAGCTGTACCCAGACAACAACTTTGCCTGACCCCAGAATGCCTGGCTTAAAAATTAATTACGGTAAAAAATAAAGGAAATGAGAATGAAACAGGATAGGAAACTCCCTAGGTTGTTTTTGCATTAGGAGTTAAATTAAACAATTGTTTTATATCTGCACAGGGGCATCGGAGGCATTTTAATGGCAAATGTACTCTTAAACTTAAACAGGGCTACATAATATTTTATGTTAAAAAAAAAAATCAAGAAATGTGAAGGGGACACATCTTCATTTATCACATTTTATTGCGCTTTATATCAGAGGGTTTTGCCTCCCAGGAAAATAAATGTAAAAGAAACATTAGTTTGCATATGATACCTCCAAATGGATGTTTGTTACAACTTTGGCACATCTGCAAATAAAAAAAATCAATAAAACTGTTGTTCAAATGTTATGTAAGAACTATAAAAGCTAAAATCCTACTCAAAAATGTTACTGAAAAATACTGAGATACAATATCGCCCAGCCCTAGCTGCTAATGTTTAAACCTGAAGTGACATTATTGGTGTAAGTGGGTTATAAGATTGGATAACCTTTGTGTTTTTTTTTTTATAAGGTAAACAGGGAGCAGTGTGTAAATCGAGTAGCTGCTCCCATTTCGGCCATTTATGTTGAGATCTCATCATTTTTTAATTTTTTAATTTTACTTTTTTATTTTTTTTTAGACATGCAGTCATAAAATTACTTTACTCCACCTGCCCAGGTAAAACAAAGTCTGTTAAAGCTGTTTGAGAGATGCTGAGAGATGCTGAGAGAAACTCGAATGTGAAATGAGGAGCTGACCCAGTCCTGCTGGTCCCTTCAGATACGGACAGATACTTTAAGCTCTGCTGGAAGTCGAGTTTTTGTCTCATACTGTGCCTCTCCAGACATCTCCATGGATTCAGCCTGACTTTGTGAGGAAACAAAGAGACTGAAAGTGTATGTGTGTCAGTAAGACAGTCAGGTAGAGAGAGAATGTGTGTGTGTGTGTGTGTGTGTGTGTGTGTGTGAGAGAGAGAGAGAGGTGTGTGTGTCAGTGAGCAGGACTCTGTGTTTGCTTTCTGACCTCTCTCCCCTCATTCACTCCCTGTAGGCCTGGTTGTCAGGACAGCAGAGGAGTGTGAATAGCAGCACTGCCCTGGAAACAGACATGGGGACCAAACACACTTCTGTAAATATCACTCCTTATTCAATGGCCAAAAGAAAACTGACATCATCAAAGCGTTCTAAGGGATCTAAATGAGAGCCCACCACTGAAATCTTTCCACTGTTACCTACACAACCTTCATATTAGCTCCTAATCCAGGTATACTAGTGCATCTTGAAAAAAAAATATATATCTTTAAAAAGTTACTTTATTTCAGTAATTCAGTTCATAATGTGAAATTCATATATTATATAGATGTATTACACACAGAGTAATCACAGAGTGACCACTGATCATCAGTAAATTTTGCATTTCATTTGGAAATCAAGGGAGCAGAGTCTGGAGGAAGAGTGGAGAGACACACAGTTCAAACTGCTTGAGGTCTGAAGGTGTGAAGTTTCCACCAATCAGTGATGGTTTGGAGAGAAATGTCTGTCATCTGCTGGTGTTGATCCACTGTGTTTTATCATCAAGTCCAAAGTCAGTGCATTTTTTTTTTTTTTCTGGAAAATCTTACACTTCATGCTTCCCTCTGCTGACAACTTTTAAAGAGATGCGGATTTCATTTTCCAGCAGGATTTGGCACACTGCCCACACTATGAAAAGTCCCAATTGGTCTTCTATAATATTCTAATTTTCTGAGATACTGATTTTTGGGTTTTCATTGGATGCAAGCCATAATTATCAACAATAAAATAAATAAAATAGATCACATCATTATTTTACCTCTTTTAGAATGTGTTACAGGCTTGAAATACAAGAATACAAAAGGAAGACAAAAGAAAAATAACATTTTCTTCTTTCCTTCTGCATACTGTCACAACCCTTTCTGATTTAGGGTTGGATTTAATACACACGCTATTTATTTGGTAATAAAATATTGTCTAAACAATCCAGTTACTGAACCAAGAATGCACTTCAGAGGCACCACTCACAGGCCAATAACTTACTGACTACCATGACTGCATTCACACATCACTGAATGTGGCGCTAAGTCACATCGCCCCCTTCTGGCTGCAATCGTGCAAAACAGGCATTTTTCAGGCCAAAGTGAACTAGAGATGTGCTTGTTTCCTTTAACCTTTAGTCGGAGTGTAAGATCAAACACTAAATGAAAGCCGATATTCCGAAGACGGGGCTTTTAAAAGAGCATTAAACGAGAAAACATTCCTTTAAATGTTTCATCCTCTCTCCTATTACAGGTGTTGCAGAGTAACTGTACCCCAGGGTGCTCTACAGTACCAGCCCAGGAGGAACTCTGGATGTGTGTGTTCTTTTCTTGTGTGTGTGTGTGTTCGCTCTGTGATCACAGGAAGTTGGAGCAGGTTCAGCTCTTCTATTAAGAGCTATTTCCTGCCCCTGCTATCAGATGGATTGACAGGCTGAACCGCCAAGGCTGCTCCTTCAGCCGTGACATGGTGAACATTCTGGCACACACTCAGAGAGAGAGAGAGAGAGAGCGAGAGAGAGAGCGAGAGAGAGAGAGCGCGAGCGAGAGAGAGAGAGAGAGAGAGAGAAAGAGAGAGAGAGAGAGAGAGAGAGAGAGAGAGAGAGAGAGAGAGGCATTCACCAAACACGTACACATTTCAAGTGTAATGTACGTTTCAATGGCTTAAAATAATGGCCAAATGTTCATAGAATCACTATCGCATCCCATGACTTTTGCCATGTCTCAAGGAAGAAACCAAAGAACACTGCTCAGACCTGCAGGACATGCATGTAGGCCTCCTGCATTGATTGTGGATGCGATTTCTGCTAATGTCACTTTGCATGTAGAGGTTGCACGGGCAATTCTAGACAGAAATCGCTGGTCACGATCATTACCACTTCATTACACTGCTGTTCACTGCGGGTGGTAATTTACACCTTCTATAATATAATGTATTCTCGGTACACACGTGACTTATCTGACCTATGGCATCTCTTCTCTGCTGCAGAAGATTAACTGGTCCTAATGGTACCTGTAAAGGGATGGGGTTCTTGTTGAAGTTGATGTGTTGCTGGAAGGCTAGACAATGACGTGGTCAGAACATCTCCAAAACATCAGGCAGGTACAGGTAGGAGTTTATAGTACACAGTGGTGAGTATCTACAAAAAGTCCAATTCCAAAGAAAGCCAACCAAACAGGAAACCTGCGGCAGGGTCATGAGTGTTCAAGGCTTACTGATGGAATCCGTAGAGACCCCACCTCACAACTTACAGGCCTAGGAGTTAATATATCTACTGCTAATGCTAGTTATAGTGTTCCAGAATGCCTTGTTACACAGTATTAGTGACTTCAGATCCTCCCTTCACCATGTTTCACAGAATTAGGGGTGGGCGATATGGCTCTAAAATAATATCACGATATTTCAGGGTATTTTTGCGATAACGATATACTTTGCGATATAAGAATAATATAATATAGTAAGAATAATATAATATAGTATAATAGTATAACAGAATAATCATAATGTGCCAAAATAAATAATATAGCATAAAATAATATAATGCAGCAAATAATATTTAAGTGCATGCATGCATATAAACTGCAAACTTTAACAACTATACAATAAATACACCTAAAGCTTCACAGTAAATAATAGACTACTTTTAAGACAGAACAGCCCTATTATCACGATATGGATTTTTAATATCATGATATTTCTGTGTCGCGATATATTGTATACGATATAATATTGCCCACCCCTACACAGAATTATACCACAGTACTGTCAAAAAGCTGTGGTTCTGTTGATTCACCTTGATGTTAATCTGCAAATTTGGGCATTCGGAGTTGATGCTCCGACTGATGCTCATGGAGGTCCCACCTCACAACTTTGAGAACTGCTTAACGAATCTGCTACTAATGCAAGGCATGGTGTTCCTTCAGAGGTCTTGCAGAATCCACAGGACATACACAGGTACTATAGGTGGTTTTAAAGTTATGGCTGGTCAAAACAATGTTATGTTTCTGCTGCAGACTACTGAAGACCTCTGCGCAGCTGCAGCAGACAGCCACATTCATTTATCATCTCTCGCAAGATACGGCCTGACATTTACACAAACATATGCGCTGCTCCACCTCAGCATCGAGGGACCAAGTGACTACACAAATTAAGCAGCTCACATTGAACCAATGCACACATACAACAGTGCCCCCTCCTGGCAGCTGCAGACACAGCAAGCAGAAAAATGGAACAACTGCCCATTCATTGAGTATTATTGGGTATAAAATGACTCCTGAGAGTAATCCAATTGATGCAGAGTGAAAAATAGGGCCTGGTGTGCAGTGTGTGTGATTCAGTTGGGCTGGGAGAGCGTTAGCGAGGAATGTACCGTCATGTGCTTCCAGTTAACACACAGTGGAGTCATGATGGCACAGTCTGAGAGAGGCAGAACACAAACACAAGTAGAGAGAATACAAAGAACTGCAGATCAGCAACACTCAACCTATCGAAGCCTGGGATTATTACAGACAGTATTGGTAATAGTATCAGCTCCACTGATTATAAGGACACTTTGTAGTTCTATAATTACAGACTGTAGTCCTGTATATTTCTGTTTCTCTGCATACTTTATTTTATATCCTCCTTTCACACTGTTCTTCAATGATAAGGGCCATGACTTTTGTCCCATGGAACTTTAAAAAGACTGCACTGACCTGTAAGATGTGTGTGATATTTGGTGAATTGGATTCAACGTGGATGTAATTTTTGTGGATGTGTCACAAATGAGTGCAAAATCTGTTCATGGACTATTCTAGCCAGAAGTTGCTGGTCACGATCATTATTACCCATTACTTAATTATCCGCAGAACGTCATTAGAGGTGCAACTAACGACTACCGTATTTTACGGACTATATGGCACATCGTATAATAATGCGCACTATCAGTGAATGTCTATTATCTGGTCCATTATCATACATATGGCGCACCAGATTATAAGGCACATTTTAGGCCACATAGGTAAGGAACAAAGGTGCCGCCATGTTATCCTTCTGATTGAGATGCAGGTCTCCCCGCTAAGGGAAGCTCCTAAGTAGGCAAAACTGTAATTCCCCAAAAAAAACCGTTCAAAGTCAAACGAGCGCTGGATATTAATCTACACAGATTTCTCTCCTGAAAAACGTTTATTTGGGTGAGTAAAGCGCTTTTGTTTATTTAAAGTAAGCTTAGATTTCCAGTATTCCAATATTTTCAACAGAACTTGTCGACTGGTAGAGCTAGCCTAGGAAACCTTGGAGTGTTCCTGTAAGCCAATGTGCTATCAGCTAGCAGTTCGTCCCACATAGCTTGTTTTAACACAGTAAACACACAGACTACAGTCTGATATACTCACCTCTAAATGGTGAAAGAGCTAGCACTGCGGTTAGCGGCTAATGCTAATACTGCTTCAGCCTCAGTGCTGAAGAAACTCCACTGAAACTCCTGTATAATGCTGTACTTCGGGGGGGGTTGCTTTACTGCTCCTTACAACCTGACTGGTCAAATTCATACATAAGGTGCACTGGATTTTAAAGCGGGAAAATTTAGGAATTTTAAGTGCGCCTTTTAGTGTGAAAAATATGGTATATTTGTAGTCAATTAATCTGCCAAAGCTTTTTATTTTAATTAGTCAATTAGTCACAATTTTTTTGTCATGACCTTCATTTGTTCTTTTTATTGGTAAGGGGTTAAGATTAATTCAATAATTCATGTTCAGTCTCACCCACAAGATAAAACCTCACAACGTATACAACCTTCTGAGAGATACTTATTTAAAAAAAAAAAAAAACCCAGAGTGATGTCTCCACAGGCGTCAGCCCTCAGCTCACACTCGTCAGCACCACAAGTCCAGTGGCGAGGCCAGGCTGCGCGCGGCGTGTCAGTAACGAGGTGTTGGGACAGAAAGCTGATCAGGATGTTTAGCAGCTGTGGCCAGGGGTCACACCAAAACCATTTGACCTCTGAACCAAGAGTTCAGGGGCTTAAAGAGAAGGCCTCAGTTTCCCACACATACAGACACACACACACACACACACACACACACTCACGCAGACTCACAGACACACACACACAAACGTCTCAGCATGCTAATCGCTAATCTGTCACATCCACCAACTGCATCTGTGAGCTCTGTAAGAAGATAGCATCAGTCTGTCTCCTGAAGTCCAGACTCATTTAGATAGGCCTGATATGATCCTGAAATTTGACCTGAGAAGTAATTATCATATGAATTATTAAAAAGTGACCAAATACGATAACATTTTCTTGTTTGTTCACTTCTTCAATCCACATATTTTGCAGTATATTGCAATACCACTTCATTATTTACACCAACACTTCCCCAACCTCACTTACATTCAAGTACACTTTATTCATGATTAGGTATTCACATATTCACATTCTCTTTGTAGAACTATATTTGCTACAGATGCATATTTATATTATATTTCTATGTCACATCAGTCACTTTTATAATCAATGTCAATGCACATTTAATTATTTAATGACCATTATCAACATATACTGCACTGCTCCGTTTACAGATATATCTTTACCTTGTATAGTACGTATTTTTATAGCCTTATATATTTTCTATTCTTCTTTGTTTTAATTTATGTTTGAATATATGTTTCTTATTGTATTGTGTTGTTGCTGCTGGATGCCTAAATTGCCTTTAGGAATAGTCTGTCTGTGTCTGTCTGTCTGTCGCAAGGTGAAACATTACGATTTTTTAAGGGTGTTTTCAGACCAGCACTAATTAGTTCAGTTTAAATGGACTCTGGTTCGCTCTGGATCACACTCGGGTGCGGATCAAACCAACCGGTTCCAAACGAACTCTGGAGTGGTTCACTTTTGATGAGAATGTGATCTGGTCTCAATCTGACCCAGCTATCAAATAGGCTACTTTTATATGAGCTTAACTGCTGATAAGGTGCAGTTTAATCTGATATATTAGCCAGATAATGCTAATTACCACAGCTATGAACAAATGCTGTCCATGCTGCTCCATGCTGTTTACACAGATGATATGTGCTGCATTCACTGCTGCAGCTGTGCGACTCACACTTTTCCTATTATAATTGTTGTTATTAAATTGTTTCACAATTGATTCACAATTATGTGCTACTTTGTGTTGGTTTATCGCTTAAAACCTCAATAAAATACATTTAGGGTTGTGGTTGTAGGTTGACATTTTTTTTTTTAAGTTTAAGGAGTAGGAATACTTTGCAAGCTACTGTATTGGATCAGATGTTGGATCATATTTTCAATTTAAAAGAAAAAAAAAAACGTACAGACTGCTGCTTTAAGTCATTCACACACAGACAAAGCTCAGTCCTGGGCAGCAGAAAAGGCTGTCCAAATCCAAAGATTATCTAGTACTAAGACAAGGTCTATGACTACACAGCTGAACCAGCTCTTTGCTCATCATTTGCCAATGACCCTTTGTGTTTCTCTCCCACTCAGCTCGGTTGTATTAAGCTGTAAAAGTCCGGAGGGTGGGAACGGCGTAACTACACAATACAGCGCGATTCTTAAAGCAGAGCTATTTAACCCCGGAACACTTACACCCACTTTAAGCTCTCTTTGTTCTAGACGACAGTTCAAAAGGAGGATCGGACTCATTATGGTAGAGATTAGGCGATGGTGTGGGGGCGAATCACTGCGGATTAGCTTTTAAAACCGACACCGACTCCGCATATAAATTTCACAAAATAACAGAGCTGATCGAGGTGCAGTGAAGTGGTGTGGTGTGAGGAAGTGGGCCTGGCCAATTTACCAGTCTTTCTCTGTTCAGCTTTAGGGCAGTAGTGTAATTAAGCTCAAAAGCTTGACATAAGTATCTAAATCAGTATTTTGGATTTTTTTCTTTTTTTTTTTTTACAATTTAAGTGTATTTAAATAGATTTTAAATATTTAATGCGGTAAGTCATAAATCTACACAATGTTTCATTGTGGTTTAAACTTGTAAGGTGGCGAAATTTGCTGTAAAAACTATATTTCAAAATAAATTTAGCTCCTGAATCGGGAAAAATTTTACTACCTCACAAGTTCAAACACAAAAAACAGATTGGGAAAATTCATCAAAATATAAGAATTATGGGATTAAATATTTAGATTTTTTTATTTAATTCAAATATACAAAATTCAGATTCTAATACTTATGTCAGCTTTTAAGCTTCATAGGTAACACAGACAGAACTGGTGAATTTAAACACAAACCACCAACATGTAATAATATATATTACCGAAACAAGTGTGTATGATCAGTTTTTTTTTTTAACATTTTGTTAAACTAAACAGTTTGGTTTTGTTTAGTTTCAGAATAGCAGCAAACTAATTATTTGCTTCGAGGTTAAGCAAAGTTTCAAACAAGGCATTTGTAATTTATTAAGTTTGAGCACAGCACCAAACAAAATATTTTTTGTTTCTTTTCTTCAAGTACAGTTCCGAACAAAGCGGTTTTAATTCGTTTTGTTTGAGCACAGTACCAAAGAAAATATTTGTTTTCTTTCCTTCAAGTATAGTACCAAAAACAAAATATATTTTGTTTTGTTTGAGCACAGTACCAAACTATATTTTTGTTATTTCTTTACTTCAAGCATAGTACCAAACAAAGTCTTTTTCATTTGTTTTATTTCAACACAATATCTAACAGCATTGTTGATGTGTTTATGTTTAGCACAGTAATAAACAAAGTATTTTGTATGTTTTTCTTGGAAACATAACACCAAAAAAGTATTTTTTTGAGCATGGCACCAAACAAAGCATTTAAAATTATTTTCTTTTGAACACAGTACCAAACAGAGCCATTTTAAAGTTAACCCATTTTTATACGTAGTTTTGTTAACTCAATTCAACACTTGACTGACATAAAAGTCAATATATTTTTAATGTAAATCTAATGCCTGGTAGTGGTGAGCCTATTGAGAACTGTGAGTGGTTTGGTGCAAAAAGCTCCAGTCGTCTCTCATCCAATTGATAAAAACAAATGTAATAAATCTAATTAGTCTTTAAAACAGATGATCTGATTTAAGTTTTGATGACAAATGTACGACCTTTTAACACCCGTCAGTCGACACGGATATCAGGCTCAGACAGAACTTTAGAAACAATGTCAGGGTAAAGCCAAGTGTGCTGAGGACAGACCGATGCTTTTGAAGTTCAAAGGGACAATACAAGTCCAGTTCAAAGGCACAGACCCAGCTGCTCTATGTGGAGAGACAATACTGACGCAAATGGCGATGAGACGGAAACAGAGATGACCAATGAGACATGATGATCATGCAGCAGAAACACTGAGAGTACCGACGGATGCTTATAACCATGGGTGCTTAAGTCAAGACGTGAAATAAACTTGTAAATATACTTCTTAAGCCCTATCTGCATGGGATTGGCTTCTCAGGGGGGCGTCTGTGAAAAATATTTCACACTTCTACTCAGTGATAAAACTCTTGTATCCAGACTGCAATTGAAAAAACTGGGGTTTTTTCCTCCATTTCCACTCGCTGTTGTGTCTACGTGCATCTCCGTAGAGGCGCACGCCCAAAGTGTAATTACGGTGCGCAGCAGTGGACAAATAGCTATTTTATTAAATGTGAGGTGAGGAAATTTAAAGATGTGAGTCCGGACAGGACTAAAATTACCGGAGGACCATAGAGTTCAGCGAAAACAGTAGATAATTCAGCCTGTAATTTTCTCAGAGGACGTCTGAGAAAATAACGTACATAGTCATTCTGTACGGGAACAAAATCACAGAGGACACCCCACCAAAGAGAAAATTACCCCAGGACCCCTTGAGAAACTAATCCCTTCCGGATAGGGCTTTAGAAAGCAAAGATCTTAGTCTACAATAAAAAGAAGATATTTTTTACAAATAAACATTTATATTTGTATTTAATTTGCCCAACAAATTCATGAGCATTTTTTTGTTTTCAGTACAATAAGATAAAGATAGAGATAAGAAAATATGTAATAAAGCATATTTGGTTGTCATTTTTTATGTGTTTTACAAGCCTTGTGTTTTCATAAATGTAAAGTATAGTATAGAAAATGCTTTTAGTAGTTTTTCATTTACAAAAATGCTTTTAATCAAGCAATCAGCTGCGAGGACCTTTAATTCAGGTCCAAGGTTATTGTATGTTTGATGGTTTGGAGCTAAAAGGCTCAGATATCACTGAGCTCATGCATATTCGGATTTAGACAGAGACAAAAGAGCTCACTGAGCTGTTAATGTGAGAGTTAGCAGGTCTGGAGCAGGTGAAAGGGTCACTTCAGTAGACTGTGCTGACTGCAGGGGGTTCTGTCAGGACAGGTCAACTTGAAGAGAATCCAAAAACTGTGCATTCTCCAAGAGAGCACATTTTTCCTAAAGGTTCCTTAAATTTCCCAAGACCTGACATACTCCAGAATTCACATTTCTTAGCTGAACCATTCTTCAGAAGAACACACATTGTACACAGAACTCAAATTCTCCAGGAGAATTCACATTATTCACAGAATTCACATTCTCTAAAAGAACTACCATTTCAAGGGAATTCACTTTTCCAATATTTGACTTTCTCCAGAAGAACTACCATCCCCAGATGTTA
The DNA here is from genome assembly GCF_023375975.1 of Astyanax mexicanus. Classification (NCBI taxonomy): domain Eukaryota; kingdom Metazoa; phylum Chordata; class Actinopteri; order Characiformes; family Acestrorhamphidae; genus Astyanax; species Astyanax mexicanus. The sequence continues at coordinate 26,413,186 of NC_064431.1, forward strand.
TCATAATTTCAAGAATTCACAATATCAATTTACATTCTCCAGAAGAATTCACCTTCTATACAATCATTCACATTCTCCAGAGGAACTCCCATTATCCAGCAAAATTCACAATCTCAAGGAGAATTACTCAAATTCTGTTGAACTGACATTCTCCAGAACACCACACATTGTTCAGAGAATTCACATTCTAAAGAAGAATTCACATTGTTCACAGAATTCACATTCTTCAGAAGAACTACCATCTCCAGAATAATTCACATTGTGCACAATATTTACATTCTCCAGACGAACACACGTGGTTCACATAATTTGCATTCTCCAGAAGACCTACCATCTTCAAAAGAATTCACATTGTCCACGGAATTCACATTCTCATTAAGAACTACCATCTCCAAAATAACTACCATCTTCAAAAGAATTTACATTGTCCACAGAATTCACATTCTCATTAAGAACTACCATCTCCAAAATAACTACCATCTTCAAAAGAATTTACATTGTCCACAGAATTCACATTCTCATGAAGAGCTACCATCTCCAAAATAACTACCATCTTCAAAGGAATTCACTTTTCCAAGAATTAGCTTTCTCTAGAAGAATTCACATTCAATAGAATCATTCACATTCTCCAGAGGAATTCACATTCTTAAGAAGAATTACTTACATTCTGTTGAACTGATATTGTCTAGAAGAATTCACATTCTCTGGAAAAATAATGTACATAAATCCTAGAAAATCTTATACACCCCTGAATGAAACGTACAGAATTCCCATTCTCTAGAAGATCCAACTTAGATAAGTAAGATTTAATAATGTAACGTGCAGTAAGTTGCTGTAAAAGTCTGCCCTTAATGTGAAACGTCTCGATTAAAAGGACATACAACTCCATCTAAGGTTCTTCTCATGCCTTTATATCTTCACGAAATGTACAATTCAAGACAGCAGAGAATCTACAGTCCTGTACACACACACATACAGAGCCATCCTGTAATCATTAGCTCAACAGCTCTGGAGCAAGAGAAGCGAGAAGAAAAATAAACATATTCCCTGTTTCCACCCACACACACTCCACCGAGCATCTGCTCCTCTAAAGGTGTTTAATTAAAGTTTGGAGAGAATCCAAGTAGAAGAGATTAACTCCACTTTCTGTGCACAGACATGAACATATCTGATATCTCCAAACATATTCTGTCCAAAGCTCAGCAAGTCCAAGAGCAGCAGCAGCACATCTGAATCTGATCTGAGGTCTGCTGGTACAGTTTTACATCCAAACAGCCTTCAACTCACAGCTTATTATTAAAAGACTAACAGATGCAGGTATAACAGATTAAACTATGAAAACAACTATGAAATTGAAATGTGATCACATGTAAAGTTACTGCTATTTTATTTGGCTATTTCTTGAAACTTGTTTTGCAAAGTTAAGATGGTTGCAGCTGATGTGTCGGATGTTGGTGCTATTAGTCACCTTAGTGGTAGGGACCTTAGGCACCTAATCCAGAAAAGCAGTCTTTGATCCACACCATCTGAGCCAAAACAGCAGGTGGGAAAGGTACCTCAAACCTATGGTCCAAATCTACTGAACCACGGTTTGGTTTGTTTGCAGAAGTTACACTCTAGGAGAATTCACTTTTTTAGAAATATCCATAAGAACTGACATTTAAAAAAAATAAATCATATTTTCTAGAACAATTTACATTCATTCAAGAATTCATATTCTCCAGAAGAATGCTTCTAGAAGAGAAACAAGATCTCACAAACTTTATACTCTTTAAATTCACCAGAATAACTCACACTCTATAAAATACTGTATTTTTCACACTATAAGGTGCACCTAAAAATCTGGTGTACCTTATGTATTAATTCTAGGTATTGAATTCTAGGTATTAACTAGCAGTAAAGACACTCCACTGAAGTACAGCATTATACAAGAGTTTCAGTTTAGGTTCTCCAGCACCAAGGCGGGAGGAGTATTAGCATTTAGTTGCTAACCGTGCTTAGGGCTAGCTCTTTTGCCATTTAAAAGTAAGTATTATCAGCCTGTAGCCTGCTGCCAACCCCAGCTAGCACTGCTGGAGCAGCATAAGCATTAGTTGCTAACCATGCTAAGTGGTAGCTAGCTCTTTTGCAGTTCTGGGGTGAGTATAATTGGCCTGTAGCCTGCTGCTAACCCTGGCTAGCACTGCTGGAGTAGTAATGCGCCTTATAAATCAAGTGTGCTTTATGTATGAAAATAGACCAGAAAATAAACGTTTACTGACGTTATAAATCACGTAATTATTATTATCATGCGCCTTATAATCTGGTGAGCCTTATAGCGCAAAAATTATGGTATTCACATTTCATGCAACAATGCACATTCTACAGAAGAATGCATCAAGAAAAGAAATAAGACCCACATACTTGATGACAATGAGATTAAACTGCAGTATGGAACCAAAACTAATTAGATCAAATGTTCACACTGGACTTACAGGTGTAAAAAATGCCCCAAGTTTCACCTGAAGTGCAGGAGGCTTTTCACAAGTGATCTACGTGATATTTCAATCACCTTGGAGTTTAAAGGGTTAGACAAGGCATAAAAATCATCTGACCTGGATGCATGCTGATTCCCTACACTCTGTTCTATTAGAATTCATCAGCATTCCTCTCCTTAACACGCACCGGAGCGCCGTTCTGCCTGTTCCCAGCGCACCTCTCAGCCTGCTCCAGATACTCAACCCAGCCTACTGTAGCCGTGACTACCATGACTAATAAACAACAGCTCATTAGTTCCGATCACATGTAAACACACACAAACACACATCTAGAGCAGGGCAGGCCTAGCATCAGTTTAGCAACGCCGCCACGTCACTGGCACTAATCAGAGGCCGGCCCACGATGCATCAGTGAGGTTGGAGGCCCAACGCATCTATTTACACCATCCCCAAACCATCAAACAGCCCTAAAGAGCAGGAAAAGCAGCTCCAGACGCTTCAAGATGCTTCATTTAGCTGACGAGCGGCGGGAGCGTTAGCATGCGGCCCAGATGCATGTGGTTAGCACTTCAAAGAGAGCGAGGGAGGGGGCTTTGGGTTCGGGGTTGTAACACTGATTCAGTCCCATTTAGTGCCAGTGTCTTTAGTGCTACCTTCACATGACCAGGAGTAGGTACATGGGTCTATGCCTTCTTATAGATGCTCAACATTTAAGTGAATGTCTATTAAATGTAACTGAACTCTTTTGCCAGGTTCACAATACACGATTTCAGCCCAGTTTTTCTTGACAGCCGATAAAACTCGGTGTCTCGGTGCTCGCACAGTTGCATAGTGTGAACTACTGAAAGACACTTGCCAAGCCATTGATGATCATTCGCAGGCACCTAGCAAATATTTAGCATGCTAGATATCTGACACAGTCTGAGACTGGGAGTCAGGAGCAGCGGCTACATACTGCTAATGGAATTACAGATCTAAAATGCACCCCCAGTCTTATTAGAGTCGTTTATGGAGAATCTGACCACTTTCTGTCTCCCCTGTTATAACATGAAATGACTGTTAAACTCTAGAGGGAGTCTGCGAGTGAGTCCTCTATGAATGGGGTAAATGGAGCTGAAAGCTAAAAACTTTAATGAACTACTTGTTCTGAGTATTTCTTTAATTTAAGAAAGTAATATAGTGTATTTTACTAAGAAAGCAAAGAAAGTTTGCCCGTATGTTTAAGTATATCTACAGAAAACAGATTTTACAGTGTAAAGCACTAGCATTACGGCTACTGTGAGCTGATTGGTTGGCGAGATGATCCTGGAGATACAGGTAGAGCATGTTTAAAAGGCTTATAACTGGAGTTCAAAACTATAAAAAAGATGTCTTGTGGTGCTGAAACATTTGATATAGTTCTGTGTTGAGGACATAAATGCATATTTCAGCATAGAACTGATCAGACATTTATAAACTCTGATTTTGCGCAGTTGCTTGATATGAACCCATTCATGTTGGACTCACTGCAAATGCGTATTCTCTGCTATAGATATTCTCTAGCATGGCATCGCTAGTTCTCTTGTGTTCTCGTGACGAAACGTGTTACTGGAGAGCAGGAAAAAATTATAATTTGTGACCCTGTGTTGCTGACCATCTCCTGACTCCTATCCCATGGCTTCTGGCACGTCATTGTGTGTGTGTGTCCTCATATATAATAAAGACCATATATCACCATCATAAAATTATTCATGAAACACATGGCCCCACCTCCTGAGATTGTATCAAAGCAAACCTATATGTATAAATTTGAGAGAGAAACAGAGACAGAAATAGTGACAGACAGGAAAGGGAGAGACAGCAAGTGAGAGTCACCATCAAGCTTTCTCGCTGTCAGTCTCCGCCTCCAATCCGTCTGAAAGGAGTTTGGCTCTTAAAGCCCATTCACATGCCAGGCAGCTCTGACAGATTGATTTAGCTGGGTTGCTGGTTAACATGCTGAATGGCAGCGCGGGCCTGTGTTATGTAGATGTGATCGGGTTAGCAGGGGGGACACATGTCAGTGGTCCCAGCTGGGTTTAGGAGAATTCTAAATGGACTTTTCTGGAGAACATCTCCATTGAAGCGCTTCCAACCCTGACCTTAACCTGTGTAAGAAGGAGTCACAGGCCAATGTTATTAGAATGCTAAATCTGTTCTGCTGTAGAACAACAGAGTCTTGTCTTGCTACAGATTTTGAATTAAACGATTTTGCTCCTTATAGGTTTATATTTGAGTAAATTCAACATTGTGGTTTTATTTTATAAACCACTGAAAATATTTCTCCTAAATTCCAAATAAAAATATTGTCATTTTGAGCATTTAATTGCAGAAAATGAGAAATGGCTGAAATTACAAAAATATGCAGAGCTTTCAAACCTCAAATAATGCACAGAAAACAAGTTCATATTCATAAAGTTTTAAGAGTTCAGAAATCAATGGAATAACCATGTTTTTTATTCACAGTTTTCATGTATCTTGGCATGTTCTCCTCCACCAGTCTTACACACTGCTTTTGGATAAATTTATGCCACTCCTGGTGCAAAAATTCAAGCAGTTCAGTTCGGTTTGATGGCTTGTGATCATCCATCTTCATTTTGATTATATTTCAGAGTTGTTGTTTTTTACAATTTGGTAAAATCAAAGAAACTCATAATTTGTAAGTGGTCTCTTATTGGTTAATTGTTTTCCAGAGCTGTATATATACACACACCAAAAACAGGCAGTTATAAGCTTATATATTTGTTTTATGAGAAATGTTTCTCATGACATCAACACAACACAGGCAGAAAGACAGCAAAAGAAGAATGATTCAAGATGGTAACTGCTGTTAAACTAGCAACTATATAAACACCATAAAGGGTCAGTTTACGGTCTTTGTTATATTTTACACTCATGTTTGTCTACTTCTTCGCTCTCTGCTCCATTTTCTTTCTTTCTTTTTTTTGCTTTTACTTCGTCTGTGGTTTCAGCTGAGACCTCGGAGCACAAGGGGGATCTTTGTCTTGATCCCAACTGCAAACAGCCACAGTTGTTAACAGCTCCGGCTAGGAAGTGCTGGGAACGGTTGAGTGTCAGACAGACAGGCTTTTTCCCCTCGGCCCATTACCCACTTCGCACAGTGAGCGGAGTATGAGGCCCGCCGCGTAACCGGGGTTAAGTGCAGGGATTCATGTGCCGTTAGGATCATTATTAACATCTGTAGCGTAGCAGCCTGTGCGCTAACTTCAGGAAGGCGGCATAATTAGCCGCTCTGCGGTCTATGGGGTGCTATTGCGCTCAAATCAGTTCTGCTGTTTTTTAAATGATGATTAATGTCAGGATTTGGCTCGGCTAGGCCAGTTCTAGACCAGTGTAAACAGGGAGTAAGTGGGTCATAACACACCCGGGCTGATCAGAGAGCTAACACTCTCAGTGTGGATGCTAATAGGGATGTAATGAGCCTCATTAGCACAAAGAAAATCAATCAAGCCATTGGCTAGCATTAATAATTCAACAAGCGGCGTAGCACGAGATAAAACAGCCCACTACAGTTCCTCTTCCTCGCTTCCTACCCACTGTTCCCGGCTCTAGCTGGGGGCTGTTACCAAGAAGAGAGAGAAAGAGAGAGATAGTGAGAGAGCAATAAAGGGAAAGAAAAAAAGAGAATAAGAGAGGTTTATTGTATGGTAGTGGACTTTTTACTCTTATTACTGTAACATTACTAGCTACTAGCTAACCATTTAGAGTTCAAAGCTGAGTATATTTTACATAGAACTTCCAAAATGTGTATTGGCACTGCAGCATTTTTGGGTGAGGTGGGTAGCCAGCATGCCAACACTGTGGTAGTGATGATTAAGGGGCTGCTAACAGACCTGCTAACATTGCTTTAGCATGGTATGCTAACACTGTTGAAAAAGGTCGGTGGCCTGTGTGTTTCACAGTAGGCAACTAATGATTTTTTTGGTATTCGACTAACCTGGCGATTATTTTTCCGATTAGTCAGCGATTAATTCGCCATGCCTTCCAACTCTTACTGTGGATAACAATAGAAACTACCAAATATGGGATTTTAATGCCCTTCAAATGTCCAGAATACTGCTCTTTAAATGTGGAAAGTAATAATATTTTTATAAGCGACATTGGTGTTTATATTGACTAATTGTTGCAAGCCTATTCCACACAGAGTAAATAGCATGCATAAAGAAAGAAACAGAGAGGAAAAAGGGAGAGAAAGAAAGAGAAAAATCAATAGAATCACTGTATATTAGTACACATTTACTCTCATTAGTACACTTAGCTATTAGCTAACTAAAGGTTTATTGCTTTATTTTCCAAAAAACAAAACCTCAAAACACAAAACTTCCCCAAAACAAACGGTATAAATGCGAAAAAACACTAACATCCCGGAAAATGTTAAATCCTAGCCATTCCAATACTTAGTGCACCACACCATGGTTAACATTTTAGTATTTTTACATATTACCTCAAAATTTTAAATTACAATACAAAGTTTTTACATGGAATTGTAGTTGTGTTTCCGCTATTTGGAAAGTATCGTCTGTCAGAATTTGAGCTGTGTAAAGCCAGGCATTTGTGGAGTTGGTCATACTGAAATAAATAAATGAGGAGGAAGGTCAGCCACGAACACACAGACCTAGATTTCAAACACGTAACATCTGTACAAGTTGGAATTCATTAAAAGATTCATGCTTCTCTAAATATTCAAAATGCCCAGGATATGGGGACTTAGCCTGCTCTCTGACACGGTTACTGTTACTGGACGAGAGATGTAATGCTGGGGTTTGTGTTTTATTTATGACTCTTTCACAAGATAGTAGAACTTTGGATATATATAGTTTTGCATAACAGCAGTGACACACCTTAAATTCAGTGGTTTTCCATTATTTAAAATATTCTGTATTGTAGATTAATATAATACAATACAAAAACGTTCAATTTATTAAAAAAGAAACATGCGTTAAACAGTTAACAGCTGTGCCTAGTTAAGTTAATTACATGGATAGATAATCAAATGTTATGATGAAACTGGCTCTCATCAAGACTGTTGCACAGGATAGGTTAATCTCAGTTACCAGCCTCAGAAACTGTGACTAAACAGATAAGAGCCCACCTAAATGCATATATTAAGGACTTAGAGTATTTTTGGTTTGTTTAATAAAACCACCTAGCAACACCATAGCAACCACCTTGGATGCCAGAGCTGCACAAAAAAATGCAGTTATCCTTATTCTTATTACTTCTAGTTAATATTTGTAGTAATTTTATTGTGTTGTTTTTTAAAGCAAAAGTGCTCTACATAAAAATGTACTTAAGCTGTAAGGTTGTTAGCTGTTTTTTTGGGTGTATATTTACTGAAATGACATTGGTGGCAGTTTAATTCCAATGCTTGTTGGCAACATTAGCCTAGCATCTATCATTTTTTTAAACCAGGGGGTCTCAACTGATCTCACCCCAGGACCAACATTTTCTCATGGTCATTAAGTCGTGACCCACTTTTATAGATTACAAACCAAACAAACGTATTTTTTAAAAATAGTCCCATTTAAAAACGCATTTAAACTCTCTCTGTGCCTTCTTTTCCCAATGTAAAGTAGTACAAATTCAGAAGAGCATTAATTATTTTTTATTTAAATTAATAATTTTTAATTTAAAATGTATTTATTTATTACAATCTGTCCGCGACCCGTCCAGGACGTGTCTGTGACCCATTTTGCGTCCAGACCCACCAGATGAGAAAGCTGTTTTAAAGTAAAAAAAAAAAAGCTCATGTCAGATAGCTAACATTTCTTGATTTAATTATTTAATATATTAAATCTAATCTACACCTTTAAAAAAGTGGATGCTCATACACTTCTTAGACTGTACAGTACAGTTTGAAGAAGCAGGTGGTCATGCAGACGACTCAGAGGAACTCTAAAATAAAGATAAAGAGTGAATCAAAGCATTCGGCCTGCAGCTGCGTGCTAGTCTGGCTAACAGTGTTTGCTTTAGTAACTGTCTTTCCACAGAGGAACGGTACGCTCGCAAACACTTATCAGAGATTCAGTGTGTGTACACCTGCCTGTCTGCTTTTCCTAATCTCCCTCAGTCTGAGGTCAAATAATGGCCACATACCTCCTCAAACTGCCCCACCACCATCAGGCACACATACACACACAATGGTCAGCAAAACAAATGCCTTTATTTCTGCCTCCTTTAGGAAATGCTCTCGCATTGAAGGTTATAAAGTGACCCCATACTGAGCTCTCCACACACACACACACACACTCATACTCACAGCGGGTTTGCTGGGAAGAGGCTTCAGTTTTATTGCGGCGCTGCAAAAGACAGGCAATTAAGGCCACATTCCTGAGCTGACTGTTGGCCTGTAATAGTTTACAGCAACCGAGTACAGACAGAAAACTTTCTCCACTCGCTCCTCAAACCATCAAACAACCAGCCCCCCTTCTGCAGAACAAGGTCTGACGACTACAGCCGAGAAGCTGCCCTATGCTTCTTGCACTGTACCCAAGAAAACTTCTCTGCATTCTTCTGTGCATGAATTATTTAAAAGGTTATTGTACATAAGTGTGGTAAATTGATTGATTGATTGAAATTGATTTTGCAGTAATTATTTTCCTTTTTTTTATCTATTATACAATTTAGTGTAAAAAAAAATGGGTACCACTTTAAAATAAGACTACCTTTATAAAGGGTTTATAAATGGTTACTAGTTAGGTTATAAATGCCTTAAAAATCATTAATAATCAGTTATAAGACATGTAGAAAGAGCAACAATATATATGGCTGTGTAAAACAGTTCACTATTTAGCAAACAACAGGTCATTATTTCTATGTATGTACTTTCTATGTATGTGTTATAACTGATTATACTTATTAATAATTATTAAGGCATTTACAACCTAATAAGTAACCATTAATAAACTAATTGTAAACCATTTATAAACCCTTTATAAAAGGTAGTCTTATTTTAAAGTGGTACCAAAAAAATTTTAACATTCCTTGTCCAATTCATTAGAAGTGGATTAGAGACAGCAGTGCCTCTGGAGTTTTTAAACACTCACTGTCCTCATCTCTATTAGACACTCCTACCTACAGCAGCTTCATCATGTAGATGTGAAGTACTAGATGACAGAACCTCTGAATCTGTTGCTGCACAGTTCAAGTTGATCATCTGGTACTTCATCAGTGGGCACAGGACGCTGCCCACAGGACGCTGGTCAGGGGATGCTGGCCATGGAATGCTGGCCACAGGATGCTGGCCATTGGATGCTGAACAGAGGCAACACAGGATATTTCCGGCTGGTGGACTATTCTCAGTCCAGCATTGACACTGAGATGTTTAAAAACTCCAGCAGCACTGATGTGTCTGATCCACTGGTGCCAGAACAGCACACGCTAATACACTGCAATGCTAAGAATAACAGAGTTTTTTTCAGAATTAACTTATTTATGTTGAATTAATGAAAAAAAAAAAAACTTGTACACACAAAAAGCTGTATTTTCAGTCAAATATTAAAAAAAAAAAAAAACACTGTTGCCAAACCATTCCTTTAAATTTTCTATTAGCATCAATTTGGTTTAATTTACACACTGAAAAACTTACAATTAGTCCCACACCCTATATATTATTCATATTGGCTCTAAACAAACATTACCATTCATCTAGAGGCTATTCCTGAGTAGCGGTTCGCACACACAGAGCCCCCCTCGGCCCCTTCATCCACCCCCTGCTTCCATTCCACTCTGCTGACTCCACATTAGAATGTGGAAGGCCTTGGAGTCGCCCAAGCAAGAATGCAGGCCGAACCTCCAGAACAGCTCTGAATAGGCAGCTCAATGTAAACTGTTATCTTTGAGCACGCTGGGCCTTCACAATACCCAAGCAGCTCAGGCACGCACTGCCAGCTCCATTCAGGAGAACAGCTCTACCACAGCGCCTTCGGCTCCACTTCAGCACCACTGTCCTGCCAAACGCGCAGTAATCCTAATAGCATCAGTCAGAGTCATTACACAATGATTCAGATCAAATAAGATTACAATTCAAAACCCAAATTATTTCCATCAGATCTCCTTATGAAATGTTAGCTAGTTTCTACTATGTTTCTAGTTTCTATGTTTTTGAAGTTTATAAAATGTAAGCAGCCTATTTAAAATGAACATATAAAAAAATACAGGGGTTTGAGACTATAGAGACCGGTAACTCTATATCTCCAATTGGTTTGTTCTGAGATCCTGACTGTGATTGGTTCTAGCTGAGACATTCTTTGGATTGCGAGTGGTACTAATCACCACTTGTGTCTGAGACCTTCACCTGATTGTAATCTAGTCCAGTGTTTCTTATGTGACCTCCCTGTAAGTGTGCTTGGTTCTAAATCACCATTTATTTTGTTGCAAGACCTCCCCCTGACAGTGATTGGTTCCAAACACTACCCTTACTAATTCTGAAAGCTCCTCCTAAATGTGATTGGTTCTAATCACCACATAGTCCCTTCTTAATACTCCTCCTGACTGGGAATGGTTCTAAAAAAAAAAACTCTCCTTGACTGAGACAAACGTCTTCTGAAACCACCTTATTTGTTCTGAAACAGCCCTTCTGATAGAGACTTGTTCTAATAAACCAACTTTTTGGTCTAGAACTGTGACTAATTTTATTCAGCACCATGCTGGAAACTGGAAAATGTTTAAATCATCAATGTGATTAGATTACTTCTGAAAACCCACGACCTCTTTGGGTCCAAATAATCACTTTGTCTTCGAGACCTTTCCCTGACTGCGGTTGGTTCTAATCACCACCTCATTTGTTCTGAAACCTCCGCTTTAAATGGGATTGGTTCTAAAAAAAAAAAAAAAAAAAAAAAACTCTCCTTGACTGAGATTGTATCTAATCCTGATAAATGTCTTCTGAGAATTTGTTGTAAAATCTCTTTTCTTGCTGAGACTTGTTTTCAATCACCACAGAGTTTCTTCTAAAACCTCCCCTCTAAATGTGACTGTTTTTTTAAAAAAAAGGTGTTTGTTTTAAGACTGCCACCAGACTACAGTTGGTCCTGCTTACTGCCTTCTGTATTCTGAGATGACTGCTCAAAATCACTGCCTCTATTCAACAAACTCTCTAATATCATTAGTCCTACAGACAGCCTTGAAAGTTTTGAGACGTCCCACATGACTGCAGTATTGGTCATAACTTAGTTATAGTAATAGATTGTTCCAAAATCAATGCAGCACAATCACCACCTTCATGGATGCACACTAAAATGATAAATACAATCAATATGGCACATTCAACATGGCGGCCACAATCATGTTACAACAAATGAGACTGAAAAGGTAAACAAAAGCACTAAGAAACAAGACAGATTTTAGGAGCCAACCATTCTGAACACCTAAAGCCTTAGCCCTGACCCTCAACTGAGCCCAAATCAAACTCAATCAGTAAAGACACAGGATGTGTTCAATAACAAATAACTGTCTAATGAAATCTACTATGAAGGATGAAATACCTATTTTTATAGTAAACCATGTATGTATTCTTACAGACCCTCTGACCTCAACCCACAACACTGTCCTTATAGACTCACACTCACAAGCACTTCTGTTTGATTCAGTACCACCATCACAGTGAACATGATGCAGAGAGACCGTGAGGAAGATAAGGAAAGGCACCTTCAGCGAACAAGGGGGAGTATGTGTGTGTTTTTGTGTATTTATATACAGAGAGGGGGGGGTCTCTTACCTCCATTTATGCACAACAAAGCCAGGACACTGCTCTCCACACACATTACAGGGCTGGCCTCTTTCCGGGTCATCTAGTGCAGTAGGCTGAGAAGAATAAAGATGAGCAGCAAAAAAGAAGAGGAGAGAAAAGTTATCAGACATTACAGAAGTAATTCATTTTTCATATATTTTGTTCTCTTCGTAAAGTTTAATAATCTACTTTCTAATGTTTTAACATATCTAAGGTTATCAGAGACAAACTTCCTTTTGAACAACAACAAAAACACACATTTTTGCTTTCACTTGTAAGGGTGCACAGAACCATGAATTCTGAAGGAGAATGTTTGGCAATCATTTTGTGTGACCTTAAGCTTAAGCATACTTGGGTTATGCAACAGGACAATGATCCGAAGCACACTGGCAGGTCCACCTCTGAATGGTTCAAAAACTAAATTAATGAATAAATGAAGTGGCCAAGATTAAGCCTGGACTTGTATGAACTTTTAGGATAATGAGTAAGAACTTTTGTCGAATAGTCCAACAACTTTCGTCTCCAGCATTTCAAACTACAGCCCTTTTTAAGCTGAAGCTCCCAACAGGCTAACAATGCTAGTGATAGGGGCATAACATTGCCCATACAAGGAAATCACTATTTTAACAACATTAACAAGCTCAAAGTAGCCCCACACATTACTGAATTAAAGCAATTGTGCAAAGAAGAGTGAGCTAAAATTCCTTCTCAGAATTTTGAAAGACTCATTGCCAGTTTTTTTTTTTTTTTTTGCAAATGCAAAGGGTGGCACAACTAGTTAATATGTTAAGGGGCAATTCTCACATAGGACCAGGTTGATTTGGATTGCTTCTTTTTCTTAATAAATTAAATCATCATTTAAAAGTAAAGCGCTGTCTCCCACACCAGTGACAGTCATACCACTGCTCTCCACCACCCAGCTGCACGAGACACGACCATTAACAGCCTACATCACTAACAACGCCACACAGCAGGTATACTATTATTAAGCTTCCAAACAACCTAACACGCCCCCTTCAGTGCCCCCCATGGCAACAGTCTCAAAGTTCCCCACCACATGATGCTGTGAATTATTTATTACACACTTTTGGTAAATAATTGATCTAAACTGAACGCAGTGTAATGGCACGAGCGCAGCTCTACCAGGCACCTGGCTCCTTAGGTTAGTAGGAAAGTGAACGACCAGAACACAAAGTTGTATCAGCTGGAGATCAAACGGACAGTGAGTGTGAAAACACGCGCCTCACGTCACCTGTACTGGGCGTAAAAGCGATGCGTAAAATGAGTAAAGATGCGCTGCTGCTTTACTCACCGACTGACTGGAGTTTCTCTTCTTAGAGCTGCGGGTGAACATGACCGAGCAGGAGCTGATCTGGGTGATCTGAATGATCTGGAGGTCTGGATGATCTGGGTGGTCTGGGGGTCCGGGTGAAACAGCGAGGGGGCGCGAAGGCAAAGCTCCAGTGGCCGGTCAGTGAACGAGCTGCTCGCGGGAGTCCGAAGCGTCCCGGGCCATCACCGCTCGAGCTGCTTTTTTTTTTTTTTTTTTTTTTACCCCACCCGTGTTCCCTAAAGCTCCGCCCCCGACACCGGGATTGGCTATCAGTTCCTAACTCACCTAGATCCAAACATAACGCACGAGGAATGACTCAAACAGTACAATCAGTACAGTCTAATTAAACATAAAATATATACAGTATATCACAATTTCTAAATGTATTTTTTCTAAAAAATAAAAATTAATTATTGTATAATATGGACGTTTTCTATCGCCACACACCTAAAAATAAATAAATAATAATATTCTGTTTGTTAATAATCATTTTAAACATTCATTAAAACAAACATTACGTAAAAGAGTTGTGATGTACATAACAAAAGGAGCTATCTGGACTTTTTACTAAAACTAAAAATTAACTAAAATATTTAAGATTTACACTGTATTTGAAGCCTGTCATATTTTATGTCACATTGACCTTTTTATTTCATAAACCATCCCGAAACAATAAAAAAAAATAATGAAAATGTTCTAAATAACATTAAATTGGTAAAAAAAAAATTGCTGTTACTTTGCCTAAAGTACTACTGTTTTTTTTTCCAATGCAGTGGGCAGGGCCAAGTTACTGTTTCATTGGTTTATAAACTTTAAAAAGTTAATTGGCTAGTCCATGATCTATCTCCCAAATAGTGTTATGTGCAACAAAACATTTAAAATAGGATTGTACATGATGTCCATTGTAACGGATGCAAGGTCTGAAAGGGATATACAGTATATGAAAAATTCTAAATGTAATTTTCTATGTTACAATTAAATTAACAATATAATTTTAACATATTATATATTATATCGTCATAAATATAACCAAAACATTACGCTATAAGATTACTTGTATTTAAAAAGACTACTTTTAAATATGTCTGAATATTTTGAAAACTGGTTTAATACGTTCCCCACTAAAAAATGAACGCTCTAAGGCAGTTAACATAAAAGGCAATACATGATTTAACCAACAGGCGCGGATATTTAATTTAATTGGCGGGTTCTGACTCGCTCGACTGTATTTATTTTTGTGAACGACACTAAAGCCGCCTTGTTTACATGCGAGTCCCCGGGCTGTAGTGAGCGGCGGCGGCGGGGTCTGTCTGCGTCTCTGTGGGGAGACAAAAGCGGCATTGGGTCCCACACAAACAGTAGGCTTAAAACAGAAAATATACCCACAAACCAGCATATAACATTACTTTAGAGTCCTTTATGGTAGTTTTTATTTTATTTTATTTTAAACGTTTAGCTGGGCCTGGTCCTACCTAGCGTAGTTAGCTATCTCGTTGCTAAGAACGCAACGCCACAGCTGGTTAATGGCGAGCCTACTCACTTATATCAGTAAATGACTGTTAACCGCTAGAGGACGCCAGCGAGTAAGTCATCAATGAATGGAGGTGAATGGTGCTAATGTGTTAAAAACTCAAATAAAATTAGTTACAAACTACTTGTACAGGATATTCATTTAATTTTAAAAATCAGAATATCGTGTTTTCCTCAAAAATCAAAGAAAACTTAGGTATAGATTTTTTTTTTTTAATTTTTTTTATTTAAAACCTCAACAGTCTTATTAATGCACTGGAACAGTTTTACAAGCTCGTCCACTAAATACACAAAGCACTTTCAGGTTTTTGCCATCAGATGTCGCTAATGTCCACTGAATTATGATTACTTTTTTTCCGATACAGCTGGAAAAAGTCTTCAGTGCTTCAGAAAGTCTCGATTTGCCATCACTACTTCTTAAGTGTATATATTAAATGAATATATTAGACTTAGCAGGCATGGTCGTTCCAGCACACTGGCACCATTAAACACAATATTTTGTCCCTTTTCCAATCAGAAATGCTTCTGCTTTTGGTTTGGAAACAAAACAATATGGACTGCCACTTTAAACTCCGCCTAGCCAAACACACTGCACTGACACTTTACAAGGACAATTACTTATTTAAAACAACACTGTCTCTTTAACCGCACAGAGACACTTTATCGTGTTACTACGGTGGCCGAGAAAGCCCAACGCAGTGCAAATTGAAAAGCGCTGCAAAAGCACAAAACACATCCATCAAAATTACAACACAGGCGCAGCAAATAGAAAAACGCGCTGCAAAAAGAAAAACGCGCTGCAAATAGAAAAACGCGCTGCAAATAGAACCACAACACAACGGAAGTGAGTCACAACGGAATTTTCCCGGGGGACCTTAAAAGATGCTGTACCAGCTGTATACAAAGGACAATAAGTGGCAAACAAGCTTCTGAAAAGTAAGTAATGTTTATTACCTGTGATTACCACGGTTGTGTGCATATTATTAAAAGTTCTGCTTCACAAAACGCCTTGTTTGCCACGTATTGTCCTTTGTACACATAGTGAAGTCCGAGACGTTACTGAAGACGCAGCTTAGCTGGTACAGCATCTTTTAAGGTCCCCCGGGAAAATTCCGTTGTGACTCACTTCCGTTGTGTTGTGGTTCTATTTGCAGCGCGTTTTTCTATTTGCAGCGCGTTTTTCTTTTTGCAGCGCGTTTTTCTATTTGCTGCGCCTGTGTTGTAATTTTGATGGATGTGTTTTGTGCTTTTGCAGCGCTTTTCAATTTGCACTGCGTTGGGCTTTCTCAGCCACCGTATGTTACTGCTCTTCATTCACACTACCATGCTGCTATAGCAAAACTTGCACTCAGGACTTCTTGCCTACTCGACCTATTTTTGTAGTTAACAATATCGGAAGAGACTTTTAAGAGGGTGATCTCCGTTCTAGAGGATCTCTGGCACAGCTGATATGGTAAGTTTCCTGGTTGAGTTTTCTTACACACCAAACGCGATTTCGCTGGCCACTTGTGTTTGCGTTGTGCTGCTGCCGCCGCGGAGCGTCGCCTGCTGATAACAGGCGGGGTTTTCTCGTCACGTCCGCAACCGGTGTTTTGTAGTTTTGAGTCTTTACAGCTTCTGTAGATCTGTATCTGTCTCTCAGACTCAGAATAAAGCTCTGATTATGCTCTTCCTCCTGTTCTCTCTATATGAGTGTAGGGAAGTGATGTACAGCTGAGGTTGTTCACTAGTCGTTATAATATTAGTGCCTCGCCTATAGTTGTTTGGACTACAGTTTTTCCCTGGTCGCGTGAGTCACGTCATGTGTTTTCTGCCGCGGTACCGTTTGCCGCGAGGTCAAAGTTGAACCATGTTGAACTTTGACCGCGGTAGAGGCGTGGTTATGGGCGGGAAAACGCGCCGTGTTCCGCTCTGCTCCACGCCATACCTACCGCGTTCGGTGTGTAAGCATCTTTACAAGCATTTCTCTTCTCCGTGAAAGCCCCGCAAAACCACAAATACACGGTATATGTCCCTGCAGTCTTGCGTCATTATGCCCATGATTGGGGTCCGCCTCTATCTTATTTTGTGGTAAATAAATATGTTTACTGGATCCTCTGAATTACGAGATTGTTTAGTAGAGAATCATGCTAGCTCTTAGCTAAAAAACTGAATCGACTCTTTTTGGAAAACGGATTCAAACTACTTTTAAAAAGATTCGACTGTTTGAAAAGTAATTCAAACTATTTTTTTAAAGAACATTGGATCTTGCCAACAGATTCACTTTTTAAAATTTCTATAAAAAAACGTCTACTGATGAGGACATAGCACTGTACATTACACGATTTAACCCACAGGTGCAGATATTTAATTTAATTTAATTTAATTTAAGGCAGTATTTATTTTTGTGAACGGCACTGAAGCGGCCTTGTTTACATGCAAGTCCTCGGGCTGTAGTGAGCGGCAGCGCCGGGGTCTGGCTGCGTCTCTGAGGGGAGCCAAAAGCGGCATCGGGTCCCCCACAAACAGCAGGCTTAACACAGAAAATAAACCACCAAACCAACCTTTAACAGAGTCTATTATGGTCGTTTTAAATCGGGTGGTTCGTTTTTAAACGTTTAGCAGTTTTTTTTTTTTTTTTGAGGGAAGTGTTGGGGTCTGTCACTTTAGCCAGCTAAGATAGCTGAGTTAGCCATTTAACCACCTAGCTAGCGTAGTTAGCTACCTCGTTGCTAAGGACGCAAAGCCAGAGCTGGTTAATAGAGAGCCTACCCACTTATATCACTAAATGACTATGAACCACTAGAGGGATCTAGCGAGTAAGCCATTAATGAATAGAGGTGAAGGGAGCTAATCTGCTTAAAACTCAAATATTCCTTTAATTTTGGAAAGTAGTATAGATATTTTCCTCAAAAATCAAAGACAACGTTAGTATATATTTTAAAAGACGCTAGCATTGCTGCTACTGTGTGCTGACTAATTCGTGAGCTGGTACCATTAAACACAATATTTCTGCTTTCAGCTTAGAAACAAAATCATACGGACTGCAGCTTTAAACAACACCTAACCAAACACACTGCACTGACACTTACAAGGACAATTACTATCATGCTGCTATAGCAAAACTTGCACTCTGGACTTTATGTTGCTGCTACTTGCCTACTCACCCCTTTTTTGTGTATTTATCTTTATCTATTTTATTTTATTTTATCTTATATTTATCTATTTTAACAATTGCCCTTTTGGGTGTCAACTGAAATGTGAGATTACAATTTCGTTCCATGTCATGTACCAAAAAAGTCTCCTTGAATCATTTTGGACTCACTCGGCAGCGCCCCGAAGTGAGTTTTTAGTGGGTGATATCCTTTCTAGAGGATCTCTGGCACATCTGAAATGGTAAGTTTGCTGTTTGTGTTTTTGACTCTTTACAAGTCGTAGTAGTCGTAATGAGAATAATACTAGCTTTTAGCTAACGCTACGCTCAGCGGCTCAGAACTTCTCAGAAGCCTCAGCGAGGGCTTGCTAATTGATTAGTTAGTTAATTAGTTAGATCAGGTGGATCAGGTGTGCTGTAATTAGTATAAACCAAAAAGCTGCGGAGCAGCACTACTCCAGAACATGCACTGAGAACCACTGAGCAGCTAATGCTTCATCTGTCTTATTAGCAGCCTTTTACTAGTTTTAACACTAATTCAGACTTTACAGCTTAAATCGACACGGCTCGACACGATTGAAGGGAGTTTTTAAGCAACAGAACACGAGAGGGAGTGTGTTATTGCGAATAACATCACAGCTGTGGTTTGGTCTTAGGCACGAGCTGAAGGCAAGCTCGACCTCCAGTGTCCTATTGCTTTTATACAACATTTTTATTTAATTTTTCCAAGATAAATAAAGATTAAAAAACAAAGATTGCAGGCTTTGCAATATTTCTCCGTAATTTTTAACCAGACAACACTGTTTAATATCAAATAATCAGATAATGATAACAGGACATAACTGAAATGTGTTTATAGAAGAGATGAAACCCCTTTACCATTTTTCTTTGCCACCCCCTCAGTACCCCAGTTTAAGGACTGTTGTGTTAGGGAATGCTGCTCTGGCTCCTGAAGCTCTCACTATTCTCTGAGAGGAGAAAAGGCTTCAGCCGAATAACCAGAGCCGCTTAATACAGTGTAATACTCTCACCGTCTCAAGGGTCATTCTCTCAGAACTGCAGCACACTCACTCTGAGCTCTGTGAGCCTTCAGCTGCTAATGCTATGCATAGTTATGTATATTAGCTTATTATGCCAGTGTGTGTTTAGTTACCTGTGTACACAGATAGCTCAGCTGCTGCGTTCCCCAATGGTGGAACAAACTACCTTCCACTGCCAGATTTTTTTTATCTTTAATAAACTCCTAAAGACCGAGCTCTTCAAAGAGCACTTACTCTCCTAACACCTCTAACGAACTAACTACTTCTAACCTTATTTCCTTCTATCCCTCTTTTCCTCCTCTATCCCACTATTTCCTTTTAGGCCTTGTCTAAAAATGTTTTTTTTACCTTTAACTATTTATTCTATGTACATCACTATTGTAAGTCGCTTTGGACAAAAGCATCTGCCAAATTTGATGTAATGTAATGTAATACTGTGTTAAACTGCTTATGTCTGGTGCGGGGTCTGTTTTTACTCATTCACAGACTAAGAAATCCAAGAGTACTCCAGTTAAGTGTTTACATGCACTGAGAAAACAATACCATTACTAAGATAAAATCCATCTCTCTTTATCAGATTTCTTAATCAAGATTATTCATGTTTTCAATGTAATTTACTGTTTGCATCAAGTTTACTATCCTTCAGTGTGTTTGTAAGTAAGTAGTTTATATTTTTTATAGTCTGTAACTATATGTATACTGGAGGGTTACTTTTGGCATTTTCTAATGGACTTAATTTTTTAAGTACTTTCTTTTAGTGGTATTTTTGGATTACATGTCTTTTAAAAGCACATATTCAAGTTCAAATAAAAAACGTAACACTTTAGTTTATATAATTAGTCCTCCGTCTGCTAGTGATACAATATTATCATGGTATAATAATAATATCACAATGCTGTGGT
Source organism: Astyanax mexicanus (assembly GCF_023375975.1). Classification (NCBI taxonomy): domain Eukaryota; kingdom Metazoa; phylum Chordata; class Actinopteri; order Characiformes; family Acestrorhamphidae; genus Astyanax; species Astyanax mexicanus. The sequence goes on from NC_064431.1 coordinate 26,433,370, forward strand.
TCTGCGATACTTGATATATCGCAAGAAAATTTTCTATGATAGTTTACAGCTACTGTGTTACTGAAGAGAATAAAATACTCCTAAATAACCAAATACCAAGATTTATTTGCCAACCGATATTCTTCACCACAGTTTCACCCTATTCATTTAATTAGCACCACCATGTGGAGTAATAAAGCAGTAACTTTAGTAAGTCAAATTGGGGGGCGAGTCTTGGGGATTTTAGAATACCTACGTTTTAATTAAAAAAAAAAAATCCATATTTGATGCCACATATTGCTCATGTATATTCCTCATTAATTTATGTGTAAAATATTGTGTGCATAACATTTAATTCGTAAACATCCCTGAGAAGATTGCTGAGAGCTCAATGACTGCCTACTGAAAAATATACAGATAATATTGAGGATTATTGTGTTGGTCTCCACTGAGACGTGCAGGTTGTAATGTATGTTGTACTGCAGGAGATGTGAGAAGACTCCTGTGGGAAGCCTGAGGCCTGTGAGGTGAACGGCTGGAGCTGAACTGTGAGTGAAGTCTTTCCTTTTATCTGCAGAAGAATGTCTAGGTATGTGTTTGAAAATCACCAGGGCTGTGTACACAGACACACACGCACACACACACATTGCTTGCTTTTCTGGTTTCAGTATGTGTACGCATTAATATTCATTAATGTTTATACAATGAAGAAAGGTGGTATTTTGAGTTTCCTCATAAGGCACTAGTGACGTACAGTATCTATAACCTCAAGAAAGCCTATCATCCATGATCCATCATTTAGGCCTTCAGCTCAGCTAAATAGAGAAAACTTATTTGGCTGTGTAAACCCTACCAGTGGAATGAGAATCATCCTCAGGGGTACAAGTAAAAAAAAAAATAAAAAAAATAAAAAAATAATAAAAACACTTTTATTTATTTTATTGTTCGTGATAATGACTTACAGACAATAAAAACCCAGTGAATAAAAAAACAGTGTTAGACTTAGAATATTATATAAGACAATTTGATACTTTTGGCAGTGTGCCAAGTCCTGCTGGAAAATGAAATCCTCATCTCCATGAAGTCAGCAGAATGCAGCATAAAGTGAACTTTAATAGAACAGCACAAATATAAATATTAAGAAGAAGTAACTTTTTTTTTTCTTCATACCTTAAACTATTTCACATTAAAAAAATATTTTGTCTCCCTGGGAGCCTTAATCTGTTAAAAATAGTTACAAATAGGTGGGCCGTGAAGTGAAACCCCCTGGTGTACTGTAAAGACTGATATGAAATGTAAAAAGCTCCAACACTCATCCTTAAAGCAGTTCATGGACCCCTAGTGTTTGATTAAGAGAAGACGAGTGCAGCAGGATTGTGGGTAATCAAGCCTGCAGCTGTTCTGCAACACTAGTTCAGGTTGCATTCATGCAAGCTGGGTAACCATGGTGACGGTAAACAGTAACAGGCTCGGGTGACCTGCAGGCCTCACCTGGAGCAGGTACTGTACCTTCCACAGCATCAGCTGACTGGACAACATCTGCTATTGCCATACCAGTAAAATGAACATCAGCTTTACAGGAAAAGTATTCTATATGCTAATATTATTTCTTTTGAAAAAAGGCAGTGTAAAATATATTTTTCCAAGTAATTATGGAGCATTTCTTTTAGTTACTTTCTAAAGATATACTTGGACACAATATAAAGAGAAAAATTGGCAGATTCTCATTATCTCAAAAAGTGAAAAATTGAAGATATAAAGCTTTTGTAACATTGGGAGGATTTGTGTAATAGGTGTTAAGATCTTATTTCAGAAGTCATTGTATTTGACATACATTATATTTGGCTTATATTTGAAGGTTGATTTACTACAAAATACCAGCCATATTTGTTCAAGCATGTTTTTTTGGAAATAGGCCTTACATTTTGCAATTTGTTGCTATAGCTTGCTATTGTGTTGCCTTGCACACTTGGACTATGCCAAAATCAAAAAGTGATTCAAAAACTTTGCATTTGGTCCTTGTGCATTAGCTAGCTAGCTGGATGTTAACATGAAGAATTCTCCCCAGAGCAGAGCTAGAAGTTTTAAAAGCCCCTTCCACCCTTAAGATTAAAATATAATCCAAAATGTTTTTTATTTTATTTTTTATTTTGCATAACTGATAAAGCAGAACGGTTTAATCTAGATACAAGACCCAGGTTAGCACTGTTGATGATAATTTACTACATCCAAATATCATGAAAACATAGATAGAACTTCTATCCACATATAGAAGTTGGAACAGGGGTGGGCTATATCTTTACACCTAAGGCTGTAATCACTGAAAACATTTAGTCTTTTTGAGTTTTTAGAGCTGTAGTGCGCTTAGCCAATCAAAGGCGATATGTTTGCATGTATGAATATTCATGAGCTAGAGCAAAAATCCTATCTTTCTTCAGAGACGACTAATCCAGTGAAATAAAGCAGGGCTATACAGAAACACCGGAGCACTTCTATTTTTTTTATATACAGAAAACGGCTCACATGGCATTTATTCATACTAGAGACCACAACAAAGCATCTTAAAAATAATTAAAAATGATGGAATTATACCTTTAGCTACTATTGATGTGCAGGGCAGCCATTCTGAGCTTTGTGAGAATTGTGATATTTCATGCAGTATATGCACACTACCATCCTTTTACTACAATTAGTATGACTGCTGCTGTTTTTTTTTTTTTAAAGCTTGTCTACAGTATTTAGCTATCTTTATTCAGATTTTTTTTAGCCTCACAATAGCATGCATTACCAGCTTTAACACTTTAATTAGCATCATCTTTGGTCCTCATGCTGAAGGGAGACAGTAACAGCCTCCGAACATAAACGCCAAAACTTTTGATCCTCATCCCTAAACCTTTAGTTAGCTTCTTGTGCCATTTGGCTACTAAAAGGAGCAGTGATTTTGGTGCGGTCGACTCAAATATAGATGCAGATGTAAATGCAGTCAAATTAGAGTGCACGTTCTGTACTTTAACCTCATAATCACGGTTTAATTTGAACTCTAGGGATGCTAGACTTCAGAGTCGAAGCGATACACACTGCAGCACTGCGTTTTCTATACAGACGACACTGTTTGCTATCATGAATCATCCAGGATATTACACTAGACAGAGCGAAAGACGGGAGGAGACTTGTGCTAACTACACAAAACAGCATCGCGCTGCTTAATTTGATGCACATTCATTCTGCCCCAGAGTCAAAACGTTGCTTTAATATTCCCACTGTGCTCCCTGTGAATAGACTGTGACAGGAAGTCAACAGCATGGCCTTGAGCCTGCAACGAGCAACTATAGCTCTGAACTAATGGGCCTGAGAGATGGTGTGTGTGTGTGTTGGCCACGGGGTGGGGGGTGGTTGGAGTGACTTTAAAGTACAAATGCAGGCTATATACACTGACATAAAGAGGTTAACCCTGGTAGGAGGTCAGACCATCATTTGCTGACATGCAAAAAAACAAGCGTTTTAACAGATATCCAGACTGGAACACTGGAACACATTTTCTTTGGCATACTTGAAATAGAGATTTTAAAAAGTGCATTTTGCAGCTGAACAGAAGGAACAAAAAATTAAAAACTGTCACACTTTTCAAATAAAAACAAACAAAAAAAATTTATTTGATTTTACCAAATTAAAACCCTCCACAATATAATCAAGAGGAAGATGGTTGATCACAAGCCATCAAACCAAGCTGTGGAAATGTTGAATGTTTGCTTAAAGTTATCCAAAAGCAGTGTGCAAGACTGGTGAAGAGAACATGTCAAGATGCATGAAAACTGTGATTAAAAACCTGGGATATTCCACTAAATATTGATTTCTGAACCCTTAAAGCTCACCTTCCGTCGTTTTTTCTTTCATTTTAAAATGTCTAGTTGTGGTCTCTAGTATGAATGAATGACATGTGAGCCGTTTTTGTAAAAAAAAAAGTGCTCAGGTGTCTCTGTATAGCTCTTTTTTAATGGACTGTTTTAGGGGTGTGTCCAAAATGACCGGATTCCAGCTTTGCTCATGAATATTCATACATGCAAACAGCATGCAAATATCTCTCCTCTGATTGGCTAGGAGCACTGCGACGCCCCTCCACCGCTCTGCCGCTCACTGCCTCCCACCTCCTAAAGGTGCTTACACACTGCACGCGGTAGGTGCGGCGCGGTACGCTGACCCCCATAGGATTCAATAGTGTCTAGAGCGGTAGAGCGGTGCGTCGCTGCCGCGGAGCAGAGCGGAAAGCGGCGCGTTTCCCCGCCCATAACCACGCCTCCACCGCGCTACCGCTTACCGCGGGCAAAGTTCAACATGGTTCAACTTTGACCTCGCGGCAAGCGGTACCTCGGCAGAAAACGCATGACGTAAACTCACGCGACTAGAGAGAAACTGTAGTCCAAACAACAATAAACGTGCGCGAGAGACTAATAATAGCGATTAGTGAATCCCCTCAGCTGTACATCACTTCCCTACACTCATATAGAGATAACAAGAGGAAGAGAAGAATCAGAGCTTTGTTCTGAGGCTGAGAAACAGATACAGATCCACAGAGGCTGTAGAGACTCAAAACTACAAAACACCGCTCGCAGAGGTGATGGGTTTTAGAAAACTCCGCCTATTATCAGCAGGAGACGCTTGGCGTCAGCAGCAGCGCAACGCACCCGCAACTGACCAGCGTAGAGTAGAGCGGCAGCACAGCGGAATGCCGCGCGGCATACCGCGTTCAGTGTGTAAGCACCTTAACTGATGAGCGGTGATGTTGCGTCGCTTCAGCTCCGCCTCTGGGAGTTTCTCGAGCCAAGGTGGGCTGGTCTGTGAGTTTCTGCCTACGTAGGCAGAAAGATAATTCAAAATTCACCCGTTTTTCGGAGGGGGGGGGGGGGGAGGGGGGATTTCTTTGCTTAGCTCCTGCAGACAATGGGGGCTGCAAAACAGTTTAATGTGCAGGTGTACACATTCAACTCGGAGAGACCTACTGTATTCCACAAAAAACAAGAAAAATCGGATTTTCGCGGAAGGTGAGCTTTAAAACTTTATAAATATGAACTTGTTTTCTTTGCATTATTTGAGGTTTCAAAGCCCTGCGTTTTTGGTATGTCAACCATTTCTTGTTCTCTGCAAATAAATGCTCTAAATTACAATATTTTGTATGCTGTATGAATCTGCAGTGAAGTATGCTACAAGTGCGACACTATGAGTGAATCACTAAGCCCCTGCACTAAGACTGAAGTGCACTGGTTTCACTGGATTAATCTTTCAGTCTGTCCTACTTAAATATATTAAGGTCACACCAAAGGGAGATTATTAGAGAAATGCATACAGACAACAAACAGCAGATTTTATTAAGTTAGACTTTATTGCATTATGGTTATTCCCTTACGTGATCCAATACAAGAATCATACAATTGGCAAACATAACATACAAAGGCGTACATAAATAATAATTACAAACCTATTGACCAAAAACACCCATGGAAATATAATAAATACAAAGCCTATATTTAATAAAAAGAATAGAAAAGATCTTTCAAATAAGTCTCATTTATCAACCTTGTGGTCAGTGTGGATTGGTCAAAAGTGCCTGACCTCATAAAAAAAAAAACAACAACAAAAAAATCAGAGCACCTGAGAAAGCAAATGTAAAAATAGAAAACAGTTTCAGTAAAAATGCTAACAATGCTAACACAGAATGAACGTGTTTACAGATCAGTTAGCACTGAAAAAAAGATTGTTAATGGTTGCTGTTTACAATATTAGCATTTTTGAAAGAAGGTGAATAACTTGGAAATGGATAGTAGTTAGCATTGCACAATTTACGTCATACTACTTTTTGGATACAACATTAGCTTTTTTTTTGCTTATAATGGTTATAATACTAGCAAATAGTTTCTAATATTGCTAGCTGTGGATTGTATATTGCCAACTGATACCTCAAGTGACATCATGCTAACTGACTGTAACAGTATTAACATGTTTGCTAATATTGCTAACTGTGAAGGAAGCTGAATGTCTTTTAGTTAGCACTATCCAAATTACATCATGCTAACTGTTACAATATTAGTTATCTATAAATTTGTCATAATAAAACATTCTAACTAATTATCATAATATTAGCATGTTTGCTAATATTACTAGCTATGAATTAAGGTGAATACCTTACAGTTAGCATAATGCAAACAACATAATTCTAACTATTAGCTACAATAGCATGTGAATAAGTCAGTTTTATGTAGCATTATACAAATGACATCATGCTAACCTTTGATTATATTAGCACCCATGCTAAAATTGCTAGCTGTGAATGAAGCTGAATGTTTGTCAGTCTTTTCAGTTTCAGCATGACACAAATGACACCATGCTAGCTGTTGGCTACAGTATTAGCAATGTTTTGAAAGAATGTGAATACATCAGTTAGTATTACACAATGCCACCATGCTAGCTGTTCTAGTTTGTTACAGTTGTTGCATTTTGCTAATATTGCTAATTGTGATTGAAGATGAACATAGCATAATGCTAATAGCAATGCTATCTGCTGGTTACAATAGTAGGATTTTTTAAAAAAGGTGAGCACACTTGTTAGCATCACACAAATGACATCATGATAATGTTTGGTTACAAAATTAGCATTTTTGCTAACAGTAAATAAAGGCGAAAACCTGTCAGTTAGCATTACAAGGATGTTTGCTTACAAGCCATGCTCACTGTTGGCTACAATATTAGCAAAAATACTAATATTTCTAACAGTGAAAGAAGATATGAACACACATTAGCCATTATGCTAACTGGTGGCTGTTCTATTCATAGTCCACTAACATAGTTAGCCAAGTTAGCCTTCAGAAAGTTACACTTTCATGTGTGTTAGGAACTCCCTATGTAGCCTAAAAAACATAATGTAGAAGACTCTGTAACTGATGTACTGAGTTCACAGTAAGTGCATCAGTATTTTTAAGGCAGCTAGTGAACACAACTCCCAAAGGCACAGCTAGCATAGCAGGCACAAAGAGGCCAGTCAGTGTTCAGATTGTTGGGATATAATATGAAAACTGTTAAAAAAAAAAACAGCAGTGATATAAACACATTCAGAGAGTAAAACTGTTCCCTTATCACAAACACTTCAGTGTCAGTTTTACAACAATACATCTTAATTAAGACCCTCAATATAAGAATCTGATACACTATAATGTAAATAGCACCATCTCTGAAGTTATGGCTGGTATGGCTGGATTTCCTAAGAGCACTTTCACCTCTGAAAAGTCAATACCTGGTTTAAGAAATTGAAAACAGTGACGTCATTCCTAGACAGTTTAAGGCTACATTCACATTACAAGCCTCTTTAATTTAATTCTGATTTTTGTATCAGTCTGTATTGATGCGTAATCTGCATTCAGTCACAGAACCTCAAAATGGGGTTTGGATCTGATTTTTTAAAAATTATTATTTATTTGTTTGCTTCTCAGACTATTTGAAATCAATCTGAATACAATATAGATAGTATGGCAAACGTGATAATTTAGAATGCGTATATTAAAATTGCCTATATTATGTTGCATGTCCACAAATCGGATAAATATCTGATCCAGGACTACATATAAAAGACCAGTCTAGAATGCATGGCCAATTCAGACTTTTGCCATGCTGTCTAAATTTAATCCAGATTTTTTTTGATAGTCTAAACAGCGAAACACCCCAAAATCTCTTTTTTCGCCAATCAGATCCAAACCACATTTGATTAAGCTCAGTCTGAATGCTCAAATTAGATTGTAATTAGAGTATTTTTTGTCACTTACACTAAAAGAAACATCTACCTCATCTAATCCAAAGTGATGGAAGTTCAGGGATTTAACAATGTGGCTACTTATAGTTATTGATGCCTGTATTGTTACCATGGCAACCCATACAGATACGCTTGTGATGTCTGGACATGCATTTTCAGTCTGATCATTTGCGAATAACAGTGCAGACAGTCAACCTATAAAATCTGATTTGAGGAAAGGAAAAAATGTATATGACATGTCCACATATCCTTAAAAACCCAAAATCAGATCTTTGTCACAATCAGGCAAAAAGGATTTGAGTCACTTCAGTCTGGTAATGTCAACGTAGCCTTGCTACTTTTTGTTTGTATTGGGTGTATGTTCCATCACGTAGCAAAAAAACAAAACAAAGAAAAACACAAGAGTCCGTACCCTGACAAATATAGCTCATAAAAACAATAATAAAACAAAATACATAGTGACAGCCAAAAAAAGATTAATTTAAAACAACTACAATAAAACTGTAAAAAAAACAAAAATGGCTAGAAACAGAACACAAGCACAACAGCGGCCAAAGAATGTGAGGTATTCTGAAATTCAGAAAATAAGTCAACAAAATAAAAACAAACAAAAAAAAATAAAATAACACAAAATACATTTTAAGTTTTTTTAAATATAGTGTGGACTGGGAAGTGGTAAGGTGCTTGAGCTATTTTTCATAAATTCTAAAAAATCTCTAAAAAGTTTTGTCTTCATACTAATCAGTCAGATTTTTAAGAGAAACAGTTCTGAGAAATATCTAATGAACATATTTTATTACTCATGCAAGATGCAGGCAATCAAGTAAGATATTTTTGGTATCCAAATTTTGATTCTTTAGTTTAGAACAGCTAACTCTAGCTAACGCTGAGCTAAAATAAGATAACTCTGCAAAGGTTGTTATCTTATCTTATTGAATACGTGCTCCGAAGCTTGGGTAAGGCTACGTTAACTAAGCAAAGCTAAAACTGGAGCTTTACTTTTGAGATTGAGTAACTGTCTTGAATATCCAAGGAAAGCTATTAGATTTTAGACCATTGCTGTGAGGATTTGATTGCATTTAACAACAAAAGCGTTTGTGTAAGACTTTACACTAGATGTTGGACAAGAATATTTCTGTGACATTTCTGTCACTGCAACTCATCCCCATATTGTATCTGTTGTATCAATCTCCATCACCCAGAGAATGCAGTCTAGTGACCTTGGGCTCATGGACACTGTCAGTACACTGTAAACACCTCTTCCCCTGAAATAACATTACATTCAACAATGAACAACATATCCTGTATCTGAAGCAAACTTTTCCTCACCTGCTGAAGTTGAAAGTAAAGCTCAAAAAACGATAGATCACTCGTTTCCTCTCATGCTTAAAGGTTCTCACGGTCGCCCATCTATTCACAGAGCTCTTTAATGCACAACCTGACTGATCAGTAAAGCTGGAGTGTCTTCAGACTGCAGCACAACCACAAAGCTGCTCTCTTCTGCTTTGAGCTGTCATGTCTCCGCTCCCACAAGCCTGGCACTAAACTCTGGAGAGAAGCAGCTACAGAGGCATTCCGAAACTTCCCTCACAGTTTGTGACTCTCACTCTTTCCTTTCAGACACTTTCGACAGGAAATCCAGTAGACTTGAAAGATTTATGGATTTAATAACCCAAAACCGCACGTTAGCATGTCTAATAACGTGTGAAAACTAATGTCTCCTAATGATTCATTATGCATACTGCTAATAGCTTTCGATTCTGATTAGAAATGTTAGTACAGGGTTCGTACGGTCATTAAAAATCTGGAAAAGTCATGGAATTTGGAAATGGAAAAATAAAAATATACAGAAAGTTTTGAAAAATTCATGGAAATTTGGTCTACAAATCTATGTGTTTCTGTTAATCGATGCAGAAAATCTATTTTGAGCTAACAAATACCTCAGCTAAGAGTAAGTTCAGTTATTTAGCCCTACACAATGGAGCTCTTTTTGAAAAGTCATGAAAAAATCATGGAAATGTAATGGTTAAAAAAAAGTGCATGAACCCTGTTAGAAACATGCTCTGACAAGTCCTTCAAAGGGCATGTATCTTCCTATTGCTTCTAAAAAGTGCTAAGAGCAGCAAAGACAAGATCCTGTGGTGGATGGTCAGAAGCTGACTGGAGGACTGGAAGAGTCTAATCCTTGTTCTACAGCAAAACTGAAGGAACAAAAATTCAGAGGGTTCCCAGTTTCTTCCCTACCTACTCTTCTCCCACTTGGATACCATCCTTCTATCACAGCATCTTGTAGGTCTCCCTCTTGAGTTCCAACTGGGAAAATGTGGTCCCGCTTCAGTCCTGACTCCTTAGAATGAAATGGGCCCCTCTCCTGAACCTATGCCCAGGACATTAGTCACTTTCCCAGATCCCTAGATCCCTCCTTCTCTTGCCCAGGTGGGAGTGGATGGAGAGCGGTTCATGCTCAGCCAAGTTCTCTGGAGTTGGATGAGGGGGAATGTATCATGTACCTGACCCAAATGCTGGGAGTCACATGCCAAGCTGGTAGAATGATGGCACAGGATCGAGGTGCTCATATGGTCTCCTTAAAGTGTCAATTTTGTTTCCAAACTGAAAGCAGAAGCATTTCTGAGTGAAGAAGGTACAAAATATTGTGTTTAATGGTACCAGAGTGTTGGAACGACCATCCCTGCTATGCCTAATCTATTCATTCTAAAAACTGGGGTGTCCGGTCGCTTTTCGCAGGAGTTCCTCTGGCCACGTCATGCGTCTTTATGTACAGCCTCTCAAAAAGGAAAGGATCCGGCTCAGTTTTACTGAATGCGAGCGGCTGGTGGAGCAATGGAGACTTCAGAAGGGGAACTCCGATATCAGTAGCTCATTCACTCATAGTAAAAACGAAGAAACGAAGGAGTGAAGTTTCTGACTGAGCATGCTCTCTCTCTCTTTGACAAAATATAACCTGGAATCGGATTTATCCGCTCTGAAAGGAGACTGCATCACACCCGCCCAGTTTAAAATGATTCTCTGTGCAATTACCCATTCTCACCAGAGAGTGGCTTTAAAGGGGTTGGAAAAAAACAAAAGAAGACATAGACATGGCAACGGAAAGTCCATGGATGAAATTGCGGAACCGTGACAACAAGTTAGGAGGACTAACAGGTTTTTTCTATGGCTTTGAGTGGCTCAGCAGACTAAGACACTGAAACCATAACCTGAGGATTGCAAGGGCAAATCCTTGGTCATGCTGCTGTTTCAGTTGCCATCAGCAGCCAGAGCCTGAGAGAGCACAATCGGTCATGCTCTCTTTGGGTGGGTAAATTACCACACTTTCCTCCAAATGTTTTGTTGATTCCCTAGTGATGCTGCATTTGTAGCATTTGGAAAAGAAGGGGTAACTGACTTCAGATGTATCGGAGGAGGCATGCGCCCATCCTTGCCCTCTTGGAGTCATAGTGAGTGGTTTTTGTTATTTAAAACTTGGAGTTTTTTCCAGTCTTATTCCTAACTACCAGCTGTAGGACCAACATACAAAGATCTTGCCCTTCTCTCTGTACACGTCCTTCTGATATTCTGTATGAACTCGCTCCAGCTTTCCCTCCTCCATTGTGAACTCCGCCTCCCCACCACAACAAAAGTCACCCCTCAGTTCCGCCTACCATTTCTTTAGAGCGGGAATAATGCCACCTGCTTCTGCACCTGGAACCGCTAACCTAGATCAAGCACCTTTTGGCACACAGCTGGAGAAATCTGAGCTGCTTTCTAAATCTCAGCAAGTTCCAAGGTCACATTAACATACAGCTCTTTAAAAAATTAAGAGACCAGTTCAGCTTCTGAATCAGTTTCTCTGATTTTGCTATTGATAGGTATATGTTTAAGTAAAATGAACATTGTTGTTTTATTCTATAAACTACAGACAGCATTTCTCCCAAATTCTAAATAAAAATAGTAATTAAGAGCATTTATTTGCAGAATATGAGAAATGGCTGAAATAACAAAGAAGATGCAGATCTTTCAGACCTCAAATAATGGAAAGAAAACAAGTTCATATTAATAAAGTTTTAAGAGTTCAGAAATTAATATTTGGTTGAATAACCCTGATTTTAATCATAGTTTTCATGCATCTTGGCATGTTCTCCTCCACCAGTCTTACACACTGCTTTTGGATAACTTTATGCTACTCACTCCTGGGGCAAAAATTCAAGCAATTCAGCTTGGTTTCATGGCTTGTGATCATCCATCTTTCTCTTGATTATATTCCAGATGTTTTAAATTTGGTAAAATCAAAGAAACTCTTCATTTTTAAGGGGTCTCTTATTTTTTTAGAACTGTACATCTACTTTCTCTGGCTGATTTTCTGTCACATTCTGAATGTTCTTCCCTATTCCAGGACCTTAACCTTACTGATTTGTACGTAATTTTAAGTATAAAGTTCTACAATGGGTTGAATAGCACCTTACCATCCCAATGTCCATTCTACACTGTACATCCAACCAGTCCAATTCTTACTACTATGGCTTCTTAAGATTATTAAAAATGACTAAACTCTAAAATCCCTACATGTAATTATCCAATACTGAAAATAACAATAAAAAATATACCTTATTGTGGCCAGCTGCAATGTGTTGTGTGTAATTAAGTGATGAGTAACATAACAGCTCGTCGTATGTTATGGCTTTATAGAAATAACAAAAAGTAGGAAATATGGCAAAAAAAGAAACAAACAAATGGCTTTAGTTAGAATTTAAATAATTGCACAATATAAAAATAAATGTGGATTATAATAAATAAATTCAACACAGTTTTTACACAACATACATCTCTGTCATTTACATATGTACAAGCGGAAGTTTGGGGGACGTAGGGGGGGGGGGGTGGTGGGTTGGGGTTCTTCACTGTTCTTCACTGCCTTTAGCACCACTGAGAGAGAGAAACGCCAGGAAAGTCCTGAAGAAACCTGTTGAAGAAAGATGATAAAGATATATCTGGGATCCTGAATCCATATCATGGAATTTCTTGAAATTAATGGGTTACTCTCATATAGAGAGTTTAACCCTAAAGTCTACTTTTCCCACTTTTGTATGTATGTACACTGTATGACAAAAAGTTTTTTAAATTCTTTTTATTTTTGTCCTGTTGTGGTTGGCTGTCTAGTTTACTTTTTCTTTACTGTGAATAAATGGGGCTAAATTGGTGGGAATATATGAATTAGTCCATGAATTAGGTCCGGGCTAGATTAGGTTAGTGTTAGGGTTGGGGTAGTGGTAATAATACGGATTGGGTCAGGGTTCATTTGTTTTGAATAGCGTTAGAATTAATATGTGAAGAATTACTCTTAGGCCAGGGTTAGTATTGATGTGTTTTAAATTAGGGATAGTTTAGGGTTCAGTTAATGTTGGGCTATGATTAGGGTTTATATGATTAGAATTAGGATTAGATTGGGGTTAATGTATGTAGAATTAGGATTTGATTAGAGTTAAAATGAAAATGCTTAGGGTTGTTGTGTTTGCAGCAAGAAGACAGTTTTGTTCTTAACTTTTAAACCACTAGGTGGCGCTCATTTCTTTTGTTTATTATTTATTTCATGAATGTTGGAATTAATGTATTTTTTAATATATATATATATTTTTTTTAAAGAATATTTTTAAGTTATATTATTCTTTCTACAAGTTTACATTTATTTTACCCAAGATACCTCTGTGTACGTCACTTCCTTGTTATCCTCTACACAGAGAAATGGATGTCTCCTCGCTGGTCTAATATTTTCATAATATTTTTGATCTCTTTATCCATCGAACCTTCAATGCATCAGGAGATGGACCCCCTTTCTTAGATCACAAGCAGGCATAAGTGGTATATTAAATATTATTTTCATTTTTATAATTTAGCCTCATTTGATGATTATCTATTATGTTCAAATTTGGGGTTAGATTTGGGTTAAGTTAATGTTAGATTAGTGTCTAGACTGAAGCAAAAGTTTGGGTATCATAAAATCAAAGGCTTATTAAATTACAGATCAGATTTTTGTCAAACTACCACATTAAATCCCTCCAACCACTAATATACATCCAAACAGTTAAAATTCTTAAAATCTGTAGAAGAAATCATATCTAACCTTATACTTATGTGGTTCATGTGACTTGGACGAGAAGGCCGGAGCCAGAGGACGGAGTGCATTTTCCACAATAGCCACCACACGTTCCTGTTACTCTGCTGCCATCCTGAGGGCAAGAAAGAAACTGCATGTGAGACTGAGAGTGTTTACATATAAAACAGCAGGACATTTCTAATTATGTGATTTGGGTTGCATATGGGACAAAAAAAAAAACTTTAAGTAATATGTGCATTAAATATGCTTCCTTACACACCAGTTAAATGTTACTACAAACTGCATATTTATAAATGGACAAAATATAATCCATCCATTAATTCATTCATTTATATATACATATATATAAAAAAAACAGCATTTTATAACAGAATCTTGAAAACAGCAACTCGTATATAGCTATGTTTTTGGTAACACCCAGGATACAAGTGTCCGCCAGCTTCTCGTTGGCATGATATTCAGTCCAGCAGGGCTCTCCACACACTCTTGACCTGCTACAACTGATTTTCTGTTCGCTGGCCTCTTGAGTCAGCGGCGCTTTTACTCACAGCCTTTTTACTCCCTGCCAAAAAAGTGTCCCTGACTGATTTCCATTACAAAACAAAAGGGAGGTCTGGCCGCTCTCAGCAGCTGCTCAGTGGTACTTGCTGCCTGGGCTCTTGAGGCTCCAGAACAAAGAGGAGAGGCGATGAGCTCTTCAGGGGCCTCGATTATAAAACGCACTGGAATTCTTTACCAAATACGTTTTTTTTTTGTTTGTTTTTTTAGATTTTATAAAAACCTTTACTTCTTTATAACAGAGATGAGAAAAAGATACTTTGACCAATGGGCCGATTGAAAGCCAAACACACAGATTAGTACATTTTGTAGACAGATGGGTCGGTTTACAGAACGATATGTTGGTGGGTAAATGGATGGGTGGGCAGACAGACATCCAGATAGAATGGATAGATGGACAGACAGAATGATAGTTGGGCAGATAAATTGATAGGCAGATTGATAGATTCATAGACAGAGGGATATATGACTTATTAGAGCGAGAGGTAAGTAGATGGATGAATGAATCAACAGATGGAATAATAGGTAAGTAGATGGGTGGATAGAAAGACTGAAGGATAATAGGATATATGGACATTACACAGAACATGGATAGATGAGTATATAGACAGAGATGGACTGAATTATGGAAGGATAGAAAGGTAGTTGGATGTACGGACATTACACACAGACAATGATGGTTGGATATGTAAATGGAGTTGGATGGGTGGATTAACGGACGGATGGACGGACGGACACATTTGGATGACTAGATAGACAAAACCACTGGGTGGATAGATGAATGCTTGGATGGATTGAAAGACAGAAAGAGCCTGATGGACAGTTGGGTGTATGAACATGACCCAGAACAGACAGACAGATAGATAGATGGATAGACAGACGAACATTTACATAGAATGGCCAAATGCGTAGATAGAGAGACAGGGCAGGAAAATAGATGACTGAATAGACAAAACCAGTAGGTGGATAGATGAATAGACACAGACTGATAGACAGTTGGGTGTATGAAAATTACTCTGGATGGATGGATGGATGGATGGACAGACAGATGGATGGATATACAGATGAACATTTACATAGAATGGCCAAATGCGTTGATAGAGAGACAGGGCAGGAAAATAGATGACTAAATAGACAAAACCAATGGATGGATAGATGAATGCATGGTTGGATTGAAAGACAGAAAGAGCCTGGTGGACAGTTGGGTGTATGAACATTATCCAGAACAGACAGACAGACAGACAGACAGACAGATAGATAGATAGATAGATAGATAGATAGATAGATAGATAGACAGACAGACGAACATTTACATAGAATGGCCAAATGCGTTGATAGCGAGACAGGGCAGGAAAATAGATGATTAGATAGACAAAACCAGGAGGTGGATAGATGAATAGACAGACTGACTGATAGACAGTTGGGTGTATGAAAATAACACTGGATGGATTGGTGGATGGATGGATGGATGGATGGCTAAATCACAAAAAAGACTCTACAGATTTGTAGACATATGGTTGTGGATAGGTAGACTGGTCATCTGGTTGGATTCATGAACATTAAATATAGACAGGCAGATAAACTGACCGAATGATAGCCTGTCAGGTACATAAGATAAGGGAAGCGCTATCTGAGTATCTAGAGACGTACCACAGACTTGTGGATGTCGGCCACCGCGTAGTTCCCTTGAGAGATCCACTTTGTGCTCTCAGCCACCTGAAATCCCGTTCCTGAGAGATTGATCCTGAACCGACCCTGAGGAGCAACAACACCAAACACACACATTTAGCACAAGCTCAACAGTAGATGGTGCTGGAGAACAACATAACAGCGTTGCCTCATCAGCCAGGTCTGTATTGCAGTTTATACCCCTCAGAGGCGTCAGACCTCTGTAGATAGTTATTCTAGAGCCAATCCTTAATTCTATAAAAATGTATATATGGTTAAAAGTCTGTGTGCATGTGTGTTGAAAACCACATACACAAGTCTTCTATTGATTTAATGGATTATGCTTTAAGTGTGCTGATGCTAGCATGCAGGTGTCACAGTGATAACTGTCAAACTATTCAAAAATACATTATTTTTTGGTAACTGTTTTAAACTATTTTAGCACATCTGGTGGTTCTATTTCGGTGCCTATAATGATTGTGTAGTTACTGTGAGAGTATTGAAGTGTGAGATAAAATGCAGGGTTTAAGGGTTAATACAGGATGAGACACCAGCTGAACCTGGTGGAATAGAGCAGTGCTCTGAAATACATTTGTACTGCAGTGACAGGCAGCGCTGCACTTCCCCTCCAGTGACTTGAGCAGGAAAGAAAGTAATGTAAAAGCCTCTGATTCATTGGGTTCTTCCCAGCAGTGGCAGCTGTCTGCTGCCCGTCTGAAGCCCATCTCTCAGCCGGGGAGCTAAGAGACTACGGAACAAGGGCCGGGGACAGAAAGAGACTGAGTGAGTGGGAGAGAAAATGAAGTAAAAAGAGTGCGGGCAGAGAAATAGAGCGAAAGAAAGAGAGCTGGTGGACGAGTGACGGAAGTGTCAGATCTCTGTGGCTGGCTGCACAGCGGGGTTTTAAAGTTAGATGGTTTGTGTGTTGTCTGGACAGCCGTCTTCTTTTAAGAGACTGAGTTTGACATCCAAAGTCTCGATGGAAGCGGTGGGAAGTGTCCAGAGAGAAGAGACACACTTTATTCATTTTACTTTTTTTTTTGCCGAGGCTTTTTCTTTCTTTTACTGTCGCTGTTTCTGTACTCCTTATTCTTTGTCTGCCAGCACCCATCTTTGTTACCTCTTTATAGTAAAAGAAAAGCCTAATGGAACATCTCGTGTTTGATTCGTTCACATGTATCAGAGGTGACGCATGTTGTCCTGACCATCCTAGTTTTGGGATCTTTGCAAGAGATGGAGTCCTAATATGTAGGTGGATGTTAAACTGGAGAGAAATTTGAGCCAATCAGGTGCTGGATCCCCAGTTTTGATACATCAGCCAACAGAAGCCTTCTCCAGCCAGTATCACCATGGGAGTGATAAGGGAAGAGAGCGCCATCTACCCACCCAGAAAAAGGAAGGCCTGTTGTGTTCTCTCAGGCTTTGACTGCTGATGGCAAAGCAATTTTCGGGTCATAGTGTCGGTGTCTTATTCAGCTAAGCCACTCAGATCCTTCTGTCAGCAGACTCCTGCAAGATAGCATGAAAACATTGCCACTCCCAAAAAAATCCTCCGAAAGGGCCACAAAACTTCCAGATTTTTGGGTGATGTATGGGTTTAGAGCGTTTTTTAAAGGTTAGGAAATGTTTTTAAATGTTTATATGTTTCATTACTTCAAATTACCTCATTTCAGCTATTAATGGAAAAAATATGGTTTGAGGTTTAGTGTCTTTGTGTTTAGTGTCTTTTGGGTTTAGTGTTCCCAATGTTCCGCACACCTTTAATACTCATAGTTACCTACTGTTAGCCACATTAGCTATGTAGCTACATTGGCCTCATAGCTACTTTAGCTTTGTAACTCCAGTGCATCTTCTCATAAGTTGCAAAATAAAACTGGATGGAGATGTTGGAAATGTTTTTATTTTGCTAGAAGAGCTGAGACAGCACTACTAGAATTACTGCCATGTCTTATATAACAGCACACATTAAATCTTGGAATCATATTTGATTGACGAGGTAGTTTGAGAAGCTATTGCTTCATTGGTTGTATTTATCCTCCCATAGTAGGTCTGTCTTGATTAATATTGCATTTCATTTGGAAATCAAGGGAACAGAGTCTGGTGGAAGAGTGGAGAGACACACAGTCCAGGCTGCTTGAGGTCTAGAGTGAAGTTTCCACCAATCAGTGATGATTAATGGTGACTGGACTAACTTATAGATCAGCAGCAAGGCTAGCATGCGCTGTTGGCTGAGACATAATTATGCATGATTTCAGAATGTGTATAATGCATGCTGGGTATTGTAGTGAGAAATCCCTTATTGAATGCTACTGTAACTAGCGAAGGTATCATACCCACCTGTGGACATCGGGCAGCGCTGTAGCAGTCTCCCGCAGTGGCGAAAGGTACCTTGTGACCCTCGTGAGTGAAGGCGTACGTCCAGTCTGTCGCTAAAAGGCAAAAAAGAAAAAAAAAAGGAAACCATATTCACTAATGTTGGGACAACCATGTTTTTGTGGGTGTGGTTTAGTCACAGGTTTAGTCACTATAAAACTTTATAACAGCGCTGTATTTTAGAGCTTGTAAACTTGCTTCCGCTATAAGTATATAAGCTCTAAGTATACTTCATTCGACCCAAATCTGACCACTTTTCCTTTCACAGGTCACCAGCGAAGTCTTAATAAGGATAAGTGATACATAATATGAGGGCAATTTGGACCAATCAACCCCTCGCCTTGTAATTGTGAGCTTTTCCACCACCATAAACAGCTATCTTGAAACCATTAACCCCTTCATGCCTGGGCTTAATGAAATGCTTGGGCCGCTAGTGCAGCAGCTAGGCTTCGCTACGCTAATCTCAGGTCAGTGTGTTCAGTGCCAGATCGCTGACATTAGACAGAGCTGTAATTAAGCAGCGTGTTTATTCTGGATTTGCCTGGCCTCCCCCCAAAACAGGTCCTCCATTACGGAGAAGAAGAGTGTCATTAACCTCCCCAACTGCCTGGCTCTGACACTCTGCTCTGACCTAAAAAGGCCATACACACTAATATACACACACACACACACTCCTCCAGTGGTTTCCCTCCTCTCCAATAACAGCAGCTTTTCAGCAGAGATGATAAATGCATGTATGGATTCCACTATTTGGCCTAATTCTCACATCGAGTTAGAGCTGAGTCTGATTGGATGCGGTACATTAAAGGGGCACGTTGGATTAATGAACACTTGGCCCATGGCTACATCTGCTGTAAACATGTCTATTTGTTTTCTTTACACAGTGTTCCTGTTTAAGAACCTAAAACCTCTTTTTAAAAAGACTTCTCATTAATGTGGAAAGAATTTCCAAAAATCTACAGTTGCTCTGGAGTCGATTTCTGCTTACCGTATTTTTCAGATTATGGGGCGCAGTTAAAATCCTTTAATTGTCATGAAAATCGACAGTGTGCTTTATGTATGAATTATACTAATCGAGTATTAAGGAGCAGTAAAGCCACTCCACTGAAGTACACTATTATTCGGGTGAGTTTTCAGTGAAGTTTCTCCAGCACTAAGGCTGGAGCATCAGCATTAGCAGCATTAGCTGCTAACCACAGCGCTACACGCTAGCTCTTTTGCTGTTCAGAGGTGAGTATATTGGAATACAGTCTGCGTGTTTTTCGTGTTGAAACAAGCTACGTCGGGTGAACCGCTAGCTGATAGCAGAACACTCAGGGTACCTAAGTTTAGTGCTATTGGGCAGCATTTATGTCTTGCTAGGGCTGTGGTTAGCAGCTAATGCTAATGCTGCTGCACCCAGCCTTACCAACAGTAGCCTCTGAGGGCCTATTTGTAGGGAAGCAGGGGAAACACTATTGCGCAGCTTGTGGCAAGACCCAGTGTCTGGGACATTCCAGGATTTTGGTACATTTCCTGTCCCAGCACTTAAATTTAAAATGTACATATCCAAAATATCTAAATGACTATTTTTTTGTGAAAAAACTTGTTATAAGACAAACTGTAAAATATGATGGAAAAATAAGCTCCTTAGATATTATTCAAAAGACCGAATACCTTTGGACCACCTCAAAAAATTGCCGTTTTCTCTTGTCCCACATATTGGGTGACCAAATCCTTTGGCAAATTTAACAATTAAAATAAGCTCTAAATAAATGACTTCCTCTTGTATATTGTTGATCTGCATCTCCTTTACTTATGAAAACAACTTCTTTGGTCTACATTGTATTGCATGTTACAGTTTTTACGCTATTAAATTGTGTCCCACAACATGTGCGCAACCCTGTTACCATAAGGAATTTTACCTGGCAGAGAAAGAGTTAAAAATATTTGTCTACTGGCACAAAGGAAGTGACATCACAATGACATTTTCTGCCCACATGGCAAGACCAAGAGTAAGTGCTCTAACAATTTTCACGTGTTTTTTTCCAAATATGTTTGTCCAAATTGTGTGTGTCACTCAGTGAACGCAACCCTGTTACTCATACTGTAAGACTAATAATGAGTAGAGTCAAAATTTACTTTATATACTTATATAACCATGTTTGTCCTTGATCTTGTATACATAGCTAAATTTTACAGTTAGCATCTGTTCCTGGGGTAAACAATAACTTATCCTAGATTTGCAACCCTGTTACTCGCCACCCTGTTACTGTAAGTTACCAAATATATTGCATAATCGAATAAAAAAAAACACTTTGATACCTGAGCTTGACGAATCAAACTTTTTGATAGTCTGTTACCTGTATTTAATAAATATATGACTAAAAATGATCAAATTAAACATCAAATTTTTAGAAGTGACCACCCCTGAAATGTACCAAAATCCTGCAATGTCCCGTCTAATCAGACTAAGCCTCAATGTTTAATGTCAATATCTATATTGGAAACATTATATTTTTTGCTGGGATTTTTACTTGGACTATGGACAGGCCAAATGCTTATCCACTCATATTAGCTAGCAAATATAAGATTTAATATAAGCTTTTGATTCTCTGTCTGTGTGTGTTTCTGCACGTCTGCAGAATGACAGCTATGTCTGAGGCCGGCGGCTCTGCCAGTCGACCCAAACCTTTCTATAATCTGTTATTTCCTGCTCTTTCAGAAGCTCAGGCCATATGTTTTGCTTTTTCAGGGTGCCCCTCTCTCCCAGTCATCTGATCGTGTGGGCTGGGGGTTCACTAAGATCCATTTCACCTTATAACCACACGGCTGTGACGCACACTGCAGCAGGGACGTTTACCGTGCACGGAGTTTGGATTATGTAGGTTTTTTACACATAATGTGAAATCAATTATAGAAAGCTTCTCAAAATAATTACGAAGTATCTGAAATGAATGACTGACTGTCTAAATACTATAAGAATGTATCAAAAATACAAAAATGACATACTATGTAAAAAGTATAATTATAAGTATTGCACAATGACTTATAATCTCAAACTGTTTAGTATCTTGAGTGACTTGAAAAGGCTATCACAAAAGTATGAGATAGTATCTCAAAATAATGGTATTTCAAATTAAGGACTTATGAGCCAACATATCACATATTATAGTATTTCAAAATAATGCAGTAGTTTCTTATAATTATGAAACTGCCTCGATGATTTAGTATCTCAAAATTATGAGATAGTATCAGAAACAAGTAACATATCTCAAAAGCATTTTAAAATTGAGATACTATCTCAAAATAATAACATACCTAAATATTATCTGTAGTTTCTCATAATTATGAAACTATTATCGACAGATTATAATGAGATAATATCCCAAAATTAGCAATTTGAAATTGCTATTTAAAATTGAGATAGTAACTCAAGATAATGACTTCTCTTAATATGAGGAATCAGTATCTTAAAATAGTAACTTAACATTTTAAAACTGAGATAGTAACTCAAAATAATGACTTATGTAATTATTATCTGTAGTTTTTTATAATTATGCAACTGACTAGACAGAGTATGAGAGATCCCAAAATAATGATTTAGTATCTCAAAATTATGAGATAGTATCACAAACTAGCAGTGTATATCAAAAGTATGATAGTATCTCAGACTCATTACTAGCATTTAAAATTGAGATAGTATCTTAAGATAATGACTTATCTGAATATTAGAAATCTGTATCTCATTTTTTTATTCTTCTTTTTTTGCATTTTAGAACTGAGATAATATCTCAAAATAATGATTTATCTGAATATTAGGAATCAGTATCTTAAAATAGTTACTTAGCATTTTAGAATTGAGATAGTATCTCAAAATAATGATTTATCTGAATATTATGAGGCGGTATTTAAAAATAATACTTTTAGAAGTAATTATAAGGTAGTAGTATCTCAAAATAAGGGCTTATCTGAATAAAAAAATAGTTTATTAGTATTTTTTAATTGAGATATCCCCAAAAAATATATAGTATAGCATACTAATGAGACAGTAGTAGTAGTAATAATAATAACTGAAATAACTGCAATTTAATAATAATTAAAAGTGTTTAAATGTACTTTCATACAGAACTAATGTTATTACTGTGTCTACGGTTGGTAACATTATAGTTTAGCTCTCATTATAGTTTATATTCATATGAGTCTCCTTTTGATTCAATGGTCTGATATCTATCATATATCCATGTTAATACTCACGCCAGCACCAAGTGGCCTACATTAGAGAACCACAGAGATGGGGGGGGGGACTGAGGGGTTTCAGGTTTTGAGTTCAGGGAGGTTAGCAAAGTCCAGGCGTGTTCTTTCGTCCAGATGTGGACGGTGGTGCAGAGTGAGGGAGCTTTCCAGATCAGCAGACTGTGTGTGTGTGTGGGGAATCTGTCATTGTTGGACAAAAGCAGATACAGCTGCTGGAGAATAACACTGCTCTCAGACCCAAAGTTCACAAATCAATCCAGATGATAGATGGTCAGATGACTGGACTCACAGTACAAAAGCTGGGCTGTCAGAACATTAAATATTAAGAATGATATACAAGCTGAGGCTGATTTATAACTCTGGTTTAGTTCCTTAAAGGGGTATTCCATTGCTATTTCAATATTATGACAAAAAATATTAATGTATTATTACTCAGTGTATATACAGTGTTTTTTTTTGTCCATCTGTTTAGACTTATGTTTAATTGCAGACAATATGAACCCAAGATATTTCCATGTCTGGAATAATGTTATTTCTTTATACATCCATTCCTGAATTTTGGGTCTGAAACACATTCCAAAACAAAAAAAGTTGGGACGATAAAGGATTTATCAGTTCGTAATGTTGCCATTTCTTCTCACAACATTTTAAAAATGTTTTGGCACTAAGGATACCAAGTGATTAAGTATTTCGGGTGTTATTTTGTCCCATTATTCCTGTAAACACTGCTTAAGTTAATTTTGGCTTTATTCCAATTTTAGTTTTAAATTTCTTTTACACATTGTCTATAAAGGACAGGTCAGGAAACCTTTTTTTACCAATTTGGAAGACCAATTACTTGATCCCAATCAAACTGACACCAATGCAGCACCACAGGTCAATCAGCACTCAAAAAAAAAAAAGGGTTTGGATCCCCAACTCTGATATATCAGCCAACAGACACTTGTAATTTCCAACATCACACTAGTAGTGACGGGGTGGAGAGCACCATCGACACACCCAGTGAGAGCAAGGCCAGTTGTGCTCTCTCTCTCAGACTCTGGCTGCTGATGGCAAGCAACATTACCCTGGATTTGAACCCAACAGCTCTTAAGTTTGGTTTTGTTTTGTCGCAATTTTATTTTATAAAACTATTTACACATTCTCGATTAAGGACAACCATAAGGACATGTCAAATAAAAGACTTATGAGCCAAAAATTTAGATGTCAATGTATCTCTTATTATGGTATCTAAAAAATTAAGTAGTATTTTCTACTGTCGTCCCAAGTTTTTGTTTTGAAATGTATTGCAGGCCCAAAATTCAGGAATAGATGTACAAGGAAGTAACATTTTTCCAGACAAAACATGAAGCCTGCTCTCTCGGAGCAAAGTTTTGGATCCCCAGCTCTGATATATCAGCCAACAGACACTTGTGCTTTCCAACATCACACTAGAAGTGATGGGATGGAGAGTACTATCTACCCACCCAGTAAGAAGAAGGCCAGTTGTACTCTCTCTCTCTCTCTCTCTCTCAGACTCTGGCTGCTGATGGCAAGCAACATGACCCTGGATTTAAACCCAACAGCTCGTAAGTTTGGTTTGGCTTTGTCGCAATTTTATTTTCTAAAACTCTTCACACATTCTCGATTAAGGACAATCATAAGGACATGTCAAATAAAAGACTTATGAGCCAAAAATTTAGATGTCAATGTATCTTATATTACAGTATCTCAACTTACAGTATCTTAACTTATCTTAACTTATCACAACTCAATCCCAACTTATTGTTCTGAAATGTGTTGCAGGCCCAAAATTCAGGAATAGATGTATAAAGAAATAACATTTTTCCAGACAAAACATGTAGCCAGCTTTCTCGGAGGAAAGTTTTGGATCCCCAGGTCTGATATATCAGTCAACAGATACTTGTGCTTTCCAATAATATCACACTTAGCGTGATCTACCCACCCAGTGAGAGCAAGGCCAGTCGTGCTCTCTCTCAGACTCCGGCTGCTGATGGCAAGCAGCATGACCCTGGAGTTGAACCAAACACCTTTTAGGTTTGGTTTGCCTTGGTTGCAATTTTATTTTCTAAAACTCTTCACACATTCTCTATTAAGGACTGGAAAAGGTGTCTTCTTGCAGTTGTTGCTCTAAAATCTCAGTGTATGTTTCCAATGTAAGTCTTATTAAATGTAATAACTGCTGCATTTTTACAGTATATTTTACTTTTGAAAATTAAACCATATTTTAATGAAGCCAAGTCAATGCATCACTGTTTTTTTGTGTGCAGTTATTTAGTTATCAGAGCGGGGAACTGAAGCATGGGCTCACATATGGAGCTTTTTTTTTGCTAATTAGATATTTAGGAGCAGACTGAGTACTATAATGATATAATAATGAAAGTAAATGGATGCAGAATGGTGCAACTGGGATTTGTATAATGTACAGTACAGCTGGACTAAGACAATTACAATCAATAAGTGGGTTAATGAAGAGGAAAGAACAATAATTACAGTGTTTCAGGGTCACAATCAGCAATAATTACTCTTAGACTTATGGTTTTTGAGGGTTCTTTACCCATGAAAAGGCTTAAATGCTTATCCACCTGGTAAAAACCCAGATAACATACCAATGTTGGGCAGGTATGGTTAGCTCAACTGGGAACCAGAAGGTTTTGTCCACATGTTCCATATGGACCTCACGTACTGTATTTATGCCCAACAGGGTAATTGATTTGACGAAGAAGGAGTAAACATGGGCACCAACTGGGTTTTACCCGGTAAATGGGACCTTGGTGGGAGGAATTATGTAAAATCTAGGTGGGCTGTAATGATGGAGTCCAATTGGGAAGCCCAATTCAGAAGCTATGTCCACCTGAAACCCAACTAGCCTACATTTCACCTGTGCGAGCCCAAAATTGGAGAGTCCACAGGGTGGTAAAGATGGCAAGTGTGTTACTCACTGTACTACACCAACTGCATTATGTTCTGATGTATTAGAACCATCAATTTTTTTTTATTTTTCTTTTCTTTTTCTTCTTCTTGTACCTCCCTCCTGTACCTCACACTCCGATCCTTCCAACCCTGAACTCCCACAACTATATCCACACAAAATATATATATATGTATATATATATATATATATATATATATATATATATATATATATATATATATATATATATATATATAAAAAATAATAATAATAATAAAAAAAAAAAAAAAAGAACCATCAATTTGACTCACTGATGATGGTCATCTTGCTGAGGTCCAGTCTGACCCGGGTGAAAGTGGACAGGCCAGCAGCTGTGTAATCTCTCCGACAATGGCAGTCTTCTCTTCTGCTCAGGTTGGTTGGGCACTGGGTGGGGTCCATCAGCCTGCATAGCATCCCCAATAAAAGCAAGAATAAGAGGTTGCCCAGGCAAAGAGTATTTCAGATGTTTCCTTGAGTTGTCATGGTTTCATATAAAACTAAACAATCCTTGAAGAACCCTTCTTTTTTACTTATGGTTTATTTCAAATTGGACCCCATTTTCTTCCCAATTTGGAAGATCAATTATTTGATTGACATCAATGCAGCATCACAAGTTAGCTAGCACTCTCGTAGGAAAGTTTTGGACTGTTGTGTTTATGTAGATCTCCAGAAACTAGAGACTGTAATTTTCTCAGAGAATGTCTGAGAAAAATACGTACATGGTCGTTCCGGGCGGGAATAAAATTACCCCAGGACCCTCTGAGAAACTAATCCCAGATAGGGGTATAGTGGCAGCACGTTAGTCTCCTATCCTTCTTTTACGGCTATATAAAAAATATTAAATAATTTACCCAGTAATCCAAATATCCAGTATTATCCTCTACTCTTCTTCCTACCTGAATCCAAAAACCTCGGAGAAGTTCTCATGCTCCCCGGTCGTAAGAGTGATGTATTCTTTTGGACTGTCTGTGTCCATCTCAGAACAATAGATCTGAATATAGAGAGAAAGAGAGAGAGATAGAAAGAGATGAATGGGCAGTCAGGTGAAGTGTCATCTGGTGAACGTGTTGAGAATCAAAATTGTGTTGAGTGGTGAGAGTCTTCTCACTTTAAGCGCTTTTCCCTGGACACTCAGAACCTGCTCTCCGTCCGTCACGACACCAGTCTGGAGCTGCACATCCCTGCAGCTGGAGGCAAGATGACCTGAAAGAGAGCAAGGGGTTAAAACATACTGGTTTAATCTTGATACATGTTTAAAAAACCTATTCATATATCCCAGCAGTGCGATTTTAGTCATAAATTTACTTCAGTAGAGCTTTTATAGTCATAAATGTACCTCAACAATGTAATTTTAGTCATACATCTAGCTCATTAGCACTGGTTTAATCATACATTTATCTCAGCAGAGCTTTTCTAATCATAGAAGAGCTATTCCAGTCATAAATGGACCTCAGCAGTGTAATTGTAATCATATTCTATTCTACTGTATATTGAAACACTAACCACAATAGAGCTATTCTAGTGATACATTTACCTCAGCAGTGCTATTATGATTATTAATGTACCTCCACAAAGAGTCAATGAAAAACATCAGATTTAACAACAAATGCCTTCACACTTGCTTTGAGAACATTTCTCATTTTATCGAGGAATAAAAGCCAGGTTCAGGTCGTGGCCCAGGGTAATAGATAGTATCGAGCTGATATGCACCAGAACAGCTCGCTTTGAGAGATACTATGACAGCAGAGAGGCTTATTTGCGGATGTATTACACACTCACAGGAAGGGTTACTGCAAGGCTTACGACCCTCCGGCCTGGAGGTGGAGGGACATTCATCACTGAGTTCCCCATCTGCTGAAACACACTGCACTGAGCGCTCCATCCAGCCCTCGCCACAGCTCACGGAGCACTATGAAAGGAAACACACATATGTATATGTACACATAAACACAGGTAGGAGAGTCTGTATATTCTTATGTTTTAATAAGATAAGCAGCTCACACAGGAGAATAATGTCAGTAAGAGTGGAGAAGGAAAGAAATTAAAGGCACTCACAGGTCCCCAGATGCCCACTCTCCAGGTGTGGCCAGAGGGGCACGAGGGCAGGTTGCAGGCCATGTAGCTCTCGGGAGGGGTCCCAGGGCAGTTGGATGACGCCTGGTGACCGTACTCGTAATTCTCTACGCCAGCATGCACTTCACTGCAGGACACCAGCCTCTGCCGATAGCCCTGTCCACAGGTGACCGAGCACTAGAGACGAAAACAAGAAGACACTTTGGGTGAAGACACTTCATGCATGCACAACAACTTCTTCAGTGGTCCTGAACAACAAAACTGGCCATGGATGTGACTTCAGGCCACGGATGGCTGTGGCATCACCTAGGATCAAGCCCTCAGCCTCCTGAAACTGATCTATAGATAATCCACAGCTGTGGGCCTGTCCTCACCTCAGTCCAGTCTCCAGTGATCCAGATGAACTCGCAGGGTTGAGTGTTGCACGGTTCGTTGTCTCCTGGTCTTCCCTGGTCTGAGCAGTACATCTCGTGAACCTCGTGCTCGTTGTGATCTAAACACACCACTGTCCGGTGACGGCGTCCAGAGCCGCATGTTTTGCTACACTGTGAAGACAGGGGTTAAAAACATTTTGAAACGGGCGCCGAGTGGTCCAGCGGTCTACAGCGCTGCCACTATGAGCAGGAGGTCGCAGGTTCAAACCCCAGCTCATGCAGCTTTGCCATCAGCTGCTGGCGCTCAGAGGGAGCACAATTGGCCCTGCTCCCTCTGGGTGGGTAGATGGCGCTCTCTCCCCACATCACTCCTATGGTGATGTCTGCAGCACAGGGCATCTGTGAGCTGATGTACCGGAGCCGAGCCGTTGCACTTGGAGGAAAGTGCAACGGCTCGGCTCCGGTACATCAGCTCACAGATCGGCAATGCAGCAGCAGCAGCTCGGTGGCTGACTTCACATGTATCGGAGGAAGCATGTGTTAGTGTTCACCCTCCTGGTGTGTTGGGGCATTACTAGTGATAGGGGGAGTCCTAATGAGCCATGTAAATTGGGGAGAAAATGGGAAAAAAAATAGAAATAAAAAAATCATAAAAACAGTTAAAGTACTGATATCACAACAAACCTCGAGTTTGTCTGCAAGTTGCAAAAAACACATTTACCTATTACCGTAGTTTAGCGACACATATTTATGCTGAAGTTACAAGAAGCAGTGTTTCAGTAAGAATTTTATTTTAGTGTTAAAAGGAATAAAGACAGATAAAAATGGTAAAATTAATGAATCAGGGTTGGGGTGGATCTGATGCAGCTTGGGACCAAAAGGTCATCGGTTCAATGGTGACCCATCAGTCACAAGCAGGGTTACCACTTCAGTAGCAGTTTGGGTTCCTTCTTTTACTTGAAAGAGTGCAGCACTAGTAAGATAACTGCTTGGTAATATCAGTACCAGAAAGATGCTGGTTTAATCCCCTGTCCCAGCAAAGACACTGGGGCAGGAGGAGTGTAGAAACAGCCTTAAACAAGGCAACAAAGGTAAAGATTTTACTGTCCTAATCAGTAAAATTTGTGTGTATTCACTGCCACCAGTGTCTTAAATATGGTTTAAGGTATAATTCCATTGTACTGCTGTGCAAAGGTGTGTTTTCCTTTCTGGAAAACTATAAGAAGGCATGATGTGCTGCTGCACTGCATGCATTAAATTATTTATACTAAAGGTGTTTGAACCCTCAGCTCCTGTTGCCACTGTGGTTATCTGGGGCACTTACTCAAGCACTTAAAAAGCAATAAGAGTATGAGGTCACTGCCGAGCGGGGTACATAAACACACATCATCCTGTCTTTTGCAATTACGCCTGAGCAGAGGAAAAACACCACACTACCTGGAAAGAGAGCTTTAAATCATGGCAGTGGGAATGTTAAAGGGGTAAAGAGGTGGAGCATTTACATAAGACCCCCTACTGGTGTAGGGTTGGCGGTAAAAAGATAAAAGCAAGCCACTCCATTTGAACTGTACTGACTGAACTGTGCCCTCAGACTGTAATGGCTTTCCATTTGTGTGTATATAGGAATCACATTGTGTGCCCCAATCTGACTGATTACCTTAGCCGTGTTTTGGAGGCCTCTGCACGACCTCGTACGTCACACACACTGTAAACCACTTCAGCTCTTACGAGCACATACTCCATCTGCACTTTATCCCACTTTACATCAGCTCCCAGCCAGGAGCCGCCGCAACGGCGAGAGGGGTATTCCCTACGCCAGACGGCGACGCAGTCATCACACTCAAATTCAACAAACCTCTGCTGGCACGGCCGCTTGACCAACACTTCCCAAAGTTCCTAGAAACGAAAGGCACGGAATGACGCATAAACATGAGCGAGATATGTGCGAGGTTAAAAACGACTGACAGGGCGCATTCACTAACGGATTCCAAAACATCTGAACCTCAGAAGGTTTTGAAACCTTAGTCTGTTTACATTTTAATACCATTTTCCCATGTTTCTGAGGTCCCTGACTTTGGGAAATGAATATCCTTAAAATCTTGGAAATTACATTCTTGCAGATTATGACAAATAAAATCCCCTTTTCAATACTAATGTTGTGTAAAAGCACATTCTTGCCTAGATTTTCCACATCTTATTGTAGTTATACAGTAATACAAAAAGGATTACCCTCCCTAATTTCCCAGCAACCATCCAAAGGAAAATTAACCCAAAGTTTACTATAGTTTTTCTGTCATTGGCAGTCAGAATTCCCAAAAGCTAAAGCATGTATTGATGCATGCCATGCCCAAGCAAGGTATAGGCAATGCTATGAACTGAACATTGACTCAGGATTCTCAGGATTGGCAAATCCTTATTTTTGTATTTGTCCCAGTTGCCCAATTTCCCATACATTTTACCCAGGTTTTCCGCTTTCCAGCCATGGTTAATTAAAAAAAGTTGGCAGATCCTCCTAACTCCATGATCCCACCAAATAGGGAGGTTAAAGTCTGCTCACATGAAGCAACCAACCATAATCAACGTGCTTTTTACACAATGTTACTAAACACTTCAACACGCTTGGAGGAGAACACCACTGGCAAATTCCGTTACATCAGCTAAGAGACATCTAAGAGACAAGTGATCTGTATGTGTGAACAGAAAAATCCACATCAGTTATAATGGACACTACTCGGACTTTATCTGAGTATTTATTATTGTCAGATCCTAAGTCTAAATCCGATTTTTTATAGGTGTGCTCCTGATGCACACCTATAAAGGTTAAGTAGAAAAATTGCTATTTTGCTGAACTACTGCATTACATAAAACATGTCTTGTTTGATTTACTTAGAGCAGGGCTAGGCCATTAAGTTCCAAGCCATTACGTGGTGGGCCACAGAAAAGCAGACTAGTATCTCTCCAGCCCAGAGGGTTGTTGAACCCAATTGCAGAACATATGAATTCAAAGCAGGTAATCCCAAGAAAAAATAAATAAATAAATAAATAAACACATCGCTCCTCGCACAGAATCGAAACCCGTGTTGTCAGGGTCGCGGTCCAATACACTACCACTGCCCTGGCTATTGAATTGGGACACAGCCGGGGAAAAAACGCCCTCGCAGGGGTCTCTCTTTTGTAAACAAAAGCTCACCAGAGAAGCATTTTATTTATTTATTTATTTATATAGATGTTTCATGCTTGCAGTCCACATCTGGCCCACGGGTCGCCTATTGCCCTTGCAAAAAGTACCTGCATCTACTAATCAAACCACGTGCTGCACGTGAACCAAGTGCCAAACGGCTTTAGGAAGGCAGTCTGACCCAGGGAACAGTCAGTGCTGTACTACTAAACTCCAACTGCTCCTCCTTAACACAACAGGGGGGCCGGAGACGCCTTTACTGGAGGACCCCTTTCCACACTAATTAGACTTTTCTGCTAACTGTTCGGATTTCATGCTGCTACCTGACCTAGATCCAAAGCTTCCTGAACATTTCTCTCTGTTACCATTAACTTTTCTTTTGCTGTAAGCCCACACGTGTCACCTTAACTAAACTCCTAAACTCCTAAAGTTCTTATACTTAATCAGAAACTACTCTGGCACTGATATGAAAGTTAATCTGTAGTGAAAAGAGTAGGACTTTGAAGTGAAGACCACCACAAACCGTTAAGGGTCCATTAGAGAATAGCCACTTACACCAGTCCTCAGATTCTTATGGACAGTCCACGTTTTCATTCTGTCCCGAAGTGTTTAGAGTTTGGATTGAGCAAGATTGTGTACCTTCCATTCAGAAGTGATTCGAATTTAAATGATTCAGAATCTACTATAAATAGTTCTATAGCTACTATAACTTATTCCATAACTATGATTTAGTTTGTTTCCATTATGAACTATTCAGTAACTACTATCAAGAACTATTACTTTTATCAGTTATTTATTAAACACTTAACTACATCTTATTTAGAATCTACTAATGCTATAAGTATATATAGTATATATACAAAAGTTTGGACACACCTTCTCAATGCAATGTTTTTTCTACATTATAAGAAAAAATATATATATAAAATGAAGGGAAATGTAAATGTAAACTTAAAAGTGTGAAGTTAACTTGTGGTTTCTAAAGCTGGGAACTCTGATGAGAGCCAATTTCATCATAACTTTTTTGATGGTCTTTTTTTCTGCACTTTCAAATATTTATTTATTTTTTCCATATTTTTTTCTTTACTTAGTTGAGTAGTTCTTGCTCATCATAATATGGATTAAAACATTACTCAAATATTTAGTTATTCACTGTTTACCTGTAACTCTACCTCTTCACTACTTTACAACTGATGCTCTCAAACACATTAAGATACAAAAAAATCAGGTAATTAACTCTTAACAAGGCAAAGCTAATTGTCTAATTAATTATTATTTAACTAATAGGACTTTAGTATTTAGTATTCACTATGAATGATTCATTAGTTTCCTTAAGTTTGGTATCCACAATGATTTTTTTAGTAACTACTCTAAATGATTGTTTTATTACTATAGTGTATAATTTAATTATTCTAATTTACTTGGTACCAGCAACATGTATTATTATAAATTATTAGTATCTGCAATAAATGATTGATAAATGATGAATGATTTAATATTTTGTAATTATTACACATTATTCAGTAACCAAGTTATATGTGTGTGTGTGTGTGTGTGTGTGTGTGTGAACTAGAGAGAGAGATGTAGAGAGAGAGTGCAGACGGAGAACAGAGGCATATGATTTCCATCAGAGCAGAACTCTGTTCTTCACCGTCTCCACAGAAGCTCTGCAGGAACCCGTCTGGCACTCCGCCAGCTACCAGTTTAACAGCCCACCCCTTAGTTTCTCTCTCTCTTTCTCACACACTCTCTTTCTCTCTCTCTTACTCTCTCTCTCTTTCTTACACACACTCTCTTTCTCTTACTCTCTCTCTCTTTCTCACACACTCTCTTTCTCTCTCTCTTTCTCTTACTCTCTCTTTCTCACACACATTCTCTCTCTCACACACACTATCTCTCCCTCTCTCTTTTTCTTTCTCTATTTCTCTCACATACATACTCTCTCTCTTTCTCACTCTTACTATCTCTCTCTCCCCTTCTCTTTCTCTCTGACACACACACTCTCTCTCACTCTTCCTTTCTTTCTCTCTTGCTTTCTCTCTATTTCTCTTATATACTCTCTCACTTTCTCTCTCCCTTTTACTCTCTCTCTCCCTTTTTCTCTGACAGACACACCCCTTTCTCTATCTTTCTCTCTCTCTCACTCTCTCTCACACTATCTCTCCCTCTCTCTTTTTCTTTCTCTATTTCTCTCACATACTCTCTCTCACTTTCTCACTCTTACCATCTCTCTGTCCAATTTTCTTACTCTCTTTTTCTCTGACACACACTCTCTCTCTTACTCTCTCTTACTTTCTCTCTATTTCTTTTATATACTTTCTCTTACTTTCTTTCTCCCTCTTACTCTCTCTCTCGTTTTCTCTGACACACACACCCCTTACACACTCTCTCTCTCTCTCTCTCTCTCTCTCTCTCTCTGTCTCTCTCTTCATCATTATGTCACTCACCGTTTGCCACTCAGTCTGACTCCATCTGTAGCGTGCGGGACACTCCTCCCGGCTGCAGGTTTGGGTGGACGGTGGGCGGGGGAGGTGGGAGCACTCTGAGTCCGGCACCCGGCGCTGATCCCCGATCTGACAGAACACCTCTCTCCGCTGCTCCCCGGCGCCACACGAGGCAGAACACTGCGGATCAGAGCGGGTAAGTTACCAGCATGTTTATTCCATTACACTGTTATTTCAAGAGTAAATAACCTTAGAAACACTATTCAGTACTATATACAGTACACCTATAGGTAGGTGTACACCTTTTTAGGATTTTATAGGAGTTGTTAAAATTTTAATTCTGAATAGACCAATAGAAATGCTTCAAAATTACTTGGAATAATAATAATAATAAAGACTTACAATGAGTTAAAAAGTTAAAAAAGGTTTTTCCCTTCTCCTGTAAATTTCTTATATTTTTGAATATACATATTTTCACATTGATTGAGAAAGATGACTAACTAGAGTTAGAGTTTATATATATATATATATATATATATATATATATATATATATATATATATATATATATATATATATATGTATATATATTCACTATAAATTAATATTCAGCAAGAAATCTCCAAAACAAGCAGCTTTACAAGAACAAAAACTTAACTTCCTAACTCTAAATGGAACATTTATTTCATTACAATCATTTTCCACAGTAGCTAACTATAAAATATTGTACAGTATTATACTGAACTATTCTATACAGTACTATACTATTCTGTACTATAAATCTCTATCATCTCTCACGTCACAGTCGCACCAAACCTATCTCCATTTTTTTTACTTTGTTTTAGCAGTAAGACAGTTGCTCTTTACATCATTTTATTGAAAAAATGTCATAAAGAACTGTAAACCGCAAACTGTAAATATAAATGGACCAATAGAAATGCTCCACAATGACGTGGAATAAAATATTTTTACATTGACAGACAGTGATGATAAACTCTACAAGAATAACAACATTCTTTACTCTAAATGGAAGTCAATGTAACAATTAATATTATTATTTTTTTAAGACTTTAAATTCTGGAAAAATTCTGGAGTATTTCTATTGGTCCGTTCATCATAAACAAATGGTTATTAAAAAATATATAAAAAAGGTTGTTCTGTCAGGTATGATACAGCACTGTTCTATAAATATTTTTGTCCCCATCGTAACCGAAGTTCAGTCGTTAAAAGGTAAATACCAGATAAAAAATAAAATGCACAGTAATATGAATACATAAAATTATTAAAAAACATTTTAGTGTCTTAACAGGCTTCTACAAGGAAGAAGCTATTTTCCATATAATAGCAATGTAGTGCAAAAAGCAAGTAATCGATCAGTCATGGGCTTTGCTGTGTTTCTATGTGTATATCTGTATATTTTTATATGTATTACAGTGTACATTAAAATATAATTATACTGTAATTATGCTCTAATTGTAAAGGAAAATGAAATAAGCATAAAAAATGTCAAATGCTGATTAAATATGTTATTATTATATTATGAATTAATTCTAAATAAAAAATAATCTACTTTATGAACTTGTCAGTAAGCGACAATGTAATTATATCTCTAAAAAAAAAACTGATAATGCGTCATCAGGTTCTGTAAACTTGGTATTGTGATTAATTAAAATGAATGAATGTAAAGATTCCAGATTAATTACATTCAGGTCGTACACTCTAATATTTAATTGGACCACCTTTATCTTTGATTGCTGCACGCATTCACTGTGGCATCATTTCGATAAGCTTCTACAAAGTCACAAGATTTATTAAAATCCGGTGTTGCATTTATTAATTCATTTTTCACCAAGATCTTGCAGCAGCATTGATGATGGTAGAGTCTGACCACTGCACAAAGCCTCACTTCTCCATCCAGCACATCCCAAAGATTCTCAATGAGGTTAAGATCTGGACTCTGTGGTGAATTCTCTCTCAATCCATGTGTGAAAATGATGATCTCATGCTCCCTGAACCCTGAATCACTCTTTCACAATTCCAGCCCCATGAATCCTGACATTGTTATCTTGGAATTATTTTGGCCGTGGGAATCATTTAGTGAAGAAAAAATCAAATCCATTGATGGAATAACCTGGTCTATATTCAGTATATTCAGGTATTGAGGTCAGCTGATCTCATTCTTTCAGCACATACTGTTGCTGAACCTAAACCTGCAGACCAACTGCAGCATCAACCAACCCCACATCATTTACTTACTTAAATCCAGGTGACGACTTTTTTATTTTTATTTTGGCCAAGCAGTGTATTATCACCAGAGGTGGAAAAAGTACTGAAAAATTGTAATGGAGTAAAAATACCTTTACTTTGCTAAAGTTCTACTCAAGTAAAAGTAAAAGTACCCATCTAAAAATCTACTTGAGTATTAGTAAAAAAGTACTCAATTTAAAATGTACTTTGAGTAAAAGTTACACAGGGGCACATTTTGCATTGCATGAGGACGTTATTGCCTCATTATTCCACGCACGAGCATTTGTGCGCCGGCATATCCGCCCAATTTCTTTTTTTTTTTTTAATTCAGACAATTGTTTTTTTCCCAGCATTTTATTTTTTACTCAGTAACGGGGAGTTTTCCAATGTAGCAAAGTAAATTACTTGTGTCAAAATGTACTTGAGGAAAAGTAAAATTACCTATTTTAAAAACTACTTTAAAAATGACAAATTACTCATAAAATTTACTCAATTACAGTAACTTGAGTAAATGTAATTCATTACTTTCCACCTCTGATTATCACATTAGGACATTATTTTTAACATACTATTAATAGTATGGAACGGGTATTTGATGGCCTGTCCTGCCTCTCTTTTTTGGCAGTGTGGTCTGCGTTTTTAAAAGATCCTAATGTCATGGAGTTATGGAGACCAATCAGCACTTCTGGACTGAGGTTTTAAAGGAGAGAAGAACATTCTGTGCTTCCTTTAAAGCTTGAAATATCTGTAGTTGCAGAATCACAGAACAGGACTGGATGTCCGTCACCTGGGAGATCTAATGACTGTTCCAACCTCTGATGCAGTAACTGCTTCCAGTTTACTAGGAAGGCTTTATATTAGTTGTTGGAACATTGCTGTGTGGAATTGATTGCACTCAGCATCACAAGAGCATTGGTGAGATCAGGTACCGATCTAGAATCATCACTCTGGAGCACAATGCTGTTCTACTGTAGGTCAGTCTGATGATTTTAACTGTGGTAAGATGCATCATTTGGGTGCATGAAGTTTAGCATAGTTTGGATTTTGAGCTACAACAGAAGAACAGTCTGACCTGTATTGATAGTGAAACCAATGTTTGTGCTAGGTTTTCACCAATATA
This sequence comes from Astyanax mexicanus, assembly GCF_023375975.1. Taxonomy (NCBI): domain Eukaryota; kingdom Metazoa; phylum Chordata; class Actinopteri; order Characiformes; family Acestrorhamphidae; genus Astyanax; species Astyanax mexicanus. The sequence continues at coordinate 26,470,480 of NC_064431.1, forward strand.
AAGATTTATTAGACATGTTTAGAACTATTTAATCATCTAAATCAGTCTTTTAAGTTGTCTTTAATGGATCTACAGTACCAGTCAAAAGTTTGTACACATTCTCATTCTGTGTATTTGTATAAATGTATTTTTTGTTCTACTTAAAAGTGTTAAACAAATCAAAATACTTTTGTAATGCATTTAGGTGCTCTTATTGGGGGTTCTGTTAACTTACGATTTCTGAGGCTGGTAACTCTGACAAGCTTATCCTGTTCAACAGAGCTTACTCTTGCTCTTCCTTTCCAAGGGCAATTCTGATGAGTGCCAATTTCATCATATTGTAATTGGCATATTGGTCTTTGCGAATGAAGATACTTTAAAAGTTCTTGATTTTTTGCCATATTATATTGCCGTAATATGGATTAGAGCATTACTTAAATAGGGATATTCACTTTTTTAAACATATTAAGAGGGAAAGAAATACATGTAATTAACTCTTGACAAGTTCAGCACAGCTGCTAACTAAGTCATTTCATGGTGACTCCAGGTGATTCCAAACTTGTGACTGGTACTCCATATAGTGAACAGAGCACAATTTCAGACACAGCTTAAATGTAAAGTCTAGATATACAGCTCTGGAAAAAAAAAATTAAGAGACCACTTTAGTTTCTGGATCAGTTTCTCTGATTTTGCTATTTATAGGTATATGTTTGAGTAAAATGAACATTAATGTTCAGAAATCAATATTTGGTTTTTAATCACAGTTTCATGCATCTTGGCATGTTCTCCTCCATCAGTCTTACACACTGCTTTTGGATAACTTTTTGTTACTCACTCCTGGTGCAAAAATTCAAGCAGTTTAGTTTGGTTTGATGGCTTGTGATCATCCATCTTCCTTTTGATTATATTCCAGAGGTTTTCAGTTTGGTAAAATTAAAGAAACTCATCATTTTTAAGTGGTCTCTAATTTTTTCCAGAGCTGTATTTACAGTACATATTGTGAAACATAGTGAAGATGGTTAGGTTGATCACATAGTTTGTGACTTGCTCCATATATTACTAATATTTCTTTTAGTTGCTTTAATCTGCTTTAATCTCCACTGCTGCTCACTGTACCCAAGTGCATTCGGTATCCAAGTAATAGGTACCAGACTACAGCTGGGGTCATGCCAGAACACGAGACGGAGGTGAAAGAGTTCACGCTGTCAGCTACACTTCATGTTATTGTTCACAAACAGATGGAATATAACCCTGGGTGGAATTTGGTTGGAGGCTCTCCAGTTTGGACTGGATGCTGGATAGGAGAATAGCAGCTCTGACTGTAGTACACAGTACTTTCAGTTTTCAGTGTTGAAGCCTCTGTATATATAATAATATATACCTGGATTTAAGTAAGTAAATGATGTGGGGTTGATGCTGCAGTTGGTCTGCAGGTTTAGGTTCAGTGGCAGTATGTGCTGAAAGAATGAGATCAGCTGACCTCTATACCTGAATATACTGAATATAGACCAGGTTATTCCATCAATGGATTTTTTTTTCTTCTCTGATGGCAAGGTCATATTCCAAGATAACAATGTCAAGATTCATGGTGCTGGAATTGTGAAAGAGTGATTCAGGGTTCAGGGAGCATGAGATCATCATTTTCACACATGGATTGAGAGAGTTCACCACAGAGTCCAGATCTTAACCTCATTGAGAATCTTTGGGATGTGCTGGATGGAGAAGAGAGGCTTTGTGCAGCTGTCAGACTCTACCATCATCAATGCTGCTGCAAGATCTTGGTGAAAATTTTATAAATTAATGCAACACTGGATTGAAATAAATCTTGTGACATTGCAGAAGCTTATTGAAACAATGCCACAGTGAATGCGTGCTGCAATCAGAGATAAAGGTGGTCCAATCTTTTGTATCTTTTGGTCCTTCTGTATGCTTACACGCCAATCTAAAATTGCACCCAGACTCCAGCCAATTAAAACACTTTACAAGCAGCATGTAACAATCAACGGCTTCACAATTCCGCACCTTTCCCTTATAAAACCTCACCTATAAAACAGCACACTCATTAAGGAATGGAGCTACACTTTAACACGAGGCCTTAATGAAGAGCTGGTCATAAAAATGTGGATAATATGTGCATATAGATCATTACTGTCACTTAAAACCCTTTGTAACCTTGTAAGAAGGACAAATATGAAGAAAAACAGTATGGACGAATTGTAAACTGTTGTAAGGCAACATATGACAACATACTGTTGTCAATTTGACATAATTCATATACTAGTAAATCATATAATAATTAGAATATCATTAAAAAGTTACTTTATTTCAGTAATTCAGTTCAAAATGTGAAACTCCAATATTATGTATTACAAAGTGATCTATTTTAATTGTTTATTTCTTTAATAGTTGGTGATTTTGGCTTACAGACAATGAAACTCAAAATCAGTGTCTTAGAAAATGTTAATATTATATAAGACCAATTGGTGCTTTTGGCAGAGTGGGCAGTGTGCCTAGTCCTGCTGGAAAATAAAATCTGCATTTCCATTATAGTTGTTACCAGCAGAGGGAAGCATGAAGTGCTGTAAGATTTTCGGGGAAAACACTACACTGGCTTCGGACTTGATACTTGATAGAACACAGTGGATCAACACCAGCAGATGACAGACATGATTCTCCAAACCATCACTGATTGTAGAAACTTCACACCTTCAGGCCTCAAGCAGTTTGGACTGTGTGTCTCTCTACTCTTCCTCCAGACTCTGCTCCCTTGATTTATAAATGAAATGTAACATTTACTGATGATCAGTGATGGTTTGGAGAGACATGCCATCTGCTGGTGTTGATCTACTGTCCAAAGTCCAAAGTCAGTGCAGTGTTTTTCTAGTAAATCTTACAGCACTTCATGCTTCCCTCTGCTGATTACAGCTTATATGGAGATGAGGATTTAATTTTCTAGCAGGATTTGGCACACTGCCCACACTGCCAAAAGTACCAATTGGTTTAATCTAAAATTCAAACAATATTTATACATCCTAAGGCAATTGAAGGCAGTGAATGTTGTAGGCTAAGCTGTTAGCCTCAACTGCCTTTGTAATAAAGTATAATAATATAATATAATGATAATAGTAATATCTATTGAATATGTTGCACTTTGAGAAGTAAAATTAGGACAATGTTGTCGGTAAACCTCTGTAACCTTAAAGTTACTTCAGCCATGATAGTAGCTAACAACAATTTCAGTACTGAGTAGCTTGTTGTCTAAAGGCTAAGCCAGCTAGCTATAGGCTAAACCGGCTTATTTAGAAGTATTAACCTTATTTATATAGTCTAAAGGAACGTTCTACTGAGAGCGCATGCCGCACCAGCGTAGCCAAGATAGCAATGAACGTCTGATACTTGACTGTTATCAGGGTTTAAATCAATCAGGGCTGCATCTGTGGTTTCTGCTATCAAGATAGCAACACGCCAGAAATTTGTTAAAAAGTTGTTAAAAGCTGTTAAAAGAGTCTTTTAAAAATTACTCAAAACCAAACTATCCAAAAACTCACACAGCAGTTTCATATTTAGATTGAAGATTTTGGTAACATCCTGTAAAGCTTGTCCAATCTCCCAGCAGCAGCTACAGGACAAAGTGGAGAATAGCTCCACTGGACGGTTGATGCACGACCTCTTAAGTGATGTATGGTGTTGAAAAGGTTTTAAAGTAAAGGTACTTTAGTGTTGAATTGAAACTAAAACTCTAACAGCTGGATGGGTATTATCAGTCTGCCGATGCCACGTTCATCTTCATCTAACATCAGGCGTCTTCTCCAGCACCTCTGCTTAGCCTTACTCTCTAAAATAATGTGTCTGAGCTATGAAGAGCTTGTCTGGGATTCTTACGATGCGCACACACACACACACACACACGCGCGCGCACACACTCACACACACACACTCTCACACACACGTCTGCGGTATGCGAAACAGATGTTTGTGGCTCCAACCAGAGAGTTCCCATTACTGAGGGAGAGGGAGGGAGCTTTCCAGATGTTTAGGTGCACATTAAGAAGGTACTGCCTCGCCTGATACTGTGAATACTTTTCTCTCTCTCTCTCTCTCTCTCTCTCTCTCTCTCTCTCTCCATCTCTCTTTCTCTCTCTCTCTCTCTTTCTTTCTCAGAATCTACAGATGTTCACCATTGTGATAAGCCAAGGAGATAAAAAGAAGAGGCTCTTTGCTCTTTCCTGGAGAACATCTCGAAGGCATTGAGCATAGAGAAGAGACCAATTCTATGCTTCAAAGATCACACACACACACACACACACACACTTTCTTTTTCTCTATTCTACTAGGCAAGACTTCAGAAATAAATTATAATCCAATGTATCATCCAGAGCACTGTAATTCAGGTTTCTGGATGCTTTCTAGCCACCTAGGGACTTTTAAAATTGATAAATTCCTGTCATGAAATTCATGCATGCTCTTATTGCTCTCAGACATACAGTAATAAACTCAAATACATTGCTGTAAGCTGCTATAAATCCATATATCACTGTAGATGAAGACTTAAAGCTTGTGGAAATGACAGACATACTGTACAGTCAGTTTCGCTGGTGTTTTAAAGGCTGTGCTCACATTACAGGGGATGATCTGATCTAGATCTGATTTTTTCAGAGGTAGATATACTCTACAGGCAGATGTACAGTGATGTGCCACTGCTAAAGTGAGAGATTCTTTTTTTCCCATTTTCTCCCAATTCAGCATCACAGTGCACTCGGAGGAAAGCACAGCGACTCGGTTCCGATACATCAGCTCACAGACGCAGCCTTGTGCTGATCGACATCACCCTAGGAGTGATGAGAGGAAAGAGCGCCATCTACTATACCCACCCAGAGGGAGCAAGGCCAGTTGTGCTCCCTCAGGGCTCAGGGCAGCTGATGGCAAGCTGTATGACCGGGATTCGAACCATGAAAGAGCTAGCGCTGCTAATGCTAATACTGCTCCAGCCTTGGTGATGGAGAAACTTTACTGAAACAACCTGACCGGTAGAATTAATACATAAGGCATAAGAATTAATACTGTTGATTTTTGGGAAAATTAAAGGATTTTTAAATGGGGACTTGTAGTGCGAAAAATACTGTATATAATGATTTTTTTTTTTTTTATTTATTGTTAGGTCGTTCATAGCACATACACATGAAACTAAATGCCACCTCAAGCGCCTTCATACTTGAGAAAAAATATGAAACACTCATTTTTCACAGTATAATATAGAATATCTACTTATAAATTAATATAAATGGGATTAATATAATTTTTAAAAAAGTTTTTTTTCTAAAGGTAAAAAGCACAATATATTGCACTTGACATTTACCTCTCCCCAGGCACTCGTCTTCCACTTGGGACAGCGGCCTCCTCTGCACCTCCTCTGCTTCTGGGGGCGGGACACGTGGCGGCAGTTCTCCTCCGCGATTGGCTGCCTGGAGCGGCCGACGCAGGTCACGTTACGGTACCGGTAGCCCCTCCCGCAGGAGGCGGAGCACTGTGCAGAAGAACAAGAGCAAAGAGGGAAAAGTCACACAGAGAAGCAATTAGTCACGCTCTTACTGTACCAACTGTCAGATTAGTACTGTGGTACAATGGGAAATTACTGGCCTGGGAGAAATGTGGGTCACACGTGAGGCAAACGCGAAAACGCCACGTGAAAAATCGGCACAATGATTAAGGGATTAACAGCTGAACACTGACCAATTCATTTATAATGGAGCTTTTTATGATATGCTAACAAAAATGTGCTTTTTCATAGCTACGTTCATGAGCATTCCCATTCTATTTAATATATATTTATATTGTAGATTATTTATTATTATTTGTCACAGATTACATGTAGTTTTTGTCTTTCTTTAAAAAAATAAAGTACAGATAAATATCCTAAAGATTAAGCTAAGTAGAAAGTTAGCCTAGCCTAGCTATTTCTGTTACTAGCCACTGTGTAATAGTTATTTTCCACCATTTTCTCTTAATACCTCTCACATACACACATTTTTTTACTTTACATTACATTGCATTTAACAGACTCTTTTAGCAATAAAGGACATAGAAGTTCAAGGCAAAAAATAAAAAATAATAATTTTCGCAGGGCCTAAAGGAAGCCAAAGGTGAATAGTGGGATGGAGGAGGAAAGAAGGGGAAGAACATGAAGAAATGAGGTTAGAAGTAGTTAGTATGTTAGAGGTTTTAGGAGAGTAGGTGCTCTTTGAAGAGCTCTGTCTTCAGGAGTTTATTAAAGATAGTGAGAGATCTGGTAGTGAAAGGTAGCTTGTTTCACCATTGGAGAACTCTGTATGAGAAAATCTGGATTGCTTTTTGTTTTTAAATCAGTGTTTTGTGTTGTAAATTCTGGTAATCTGAATTCAGCCAAAGGAGAAACTTTGCTACCTTTTAAATTGATCAGGCTCTAATCCCTCAAGTGTTGCTAACTAGCTACGCTACTACAAATCTGCTACATTCTCACCAAATTATGCTAAAATCTGATGGTAGACTGTGACCTAAAACAGTATGTTTTCTTGAGGCACATTAATAAATTCAAGTTGCTTTAAAAAAAAAGTAGCAAAGATATATGCTATTAATGATTTAGCTTTCTAGCAGTGTTAAAACAATTTAGACTTTTTACTAATATGACAAAAAAACTTACTCCCAGCCTGTCCTAACAAAGACACATTTAAAACAAAAAATAAAAATAAAAGTCTTCCTTTATATTACAGCTTAAACATTGAGGTATTTTGACGATTCCTGTGCTACAAATTCTCATTGGGCTCAACATCTTTATGTAGTGTAAAAATCTGCTGTTTTAGATTGAACTCAAGTTTTAAGTTTGTTGTGGGTCTTATTCTTTTGCCATTTAATTGTGCTTAATTTAAGAAAGCAGTTTGTCCACAAATTGAAGGAAAAAAACACAGTGCATAAAAAGAACATGAATGACAAAAGATCAAAATGAATAATAAGAAAAATAAAACAGTTGACTTTTTACACAAAAGGTACAAAATCCAGATAGTGAAACAATAAAAGAACACAGTAAAACAGAACACCATTTTCATTTTACTTTAATTTTCTTTTTGTTTCATTCTTATTGCACAATGATGACCTATTGCTTGTATGTATATGCCAAAAGTTTTGCTTATACCTTTGCATGACTTTTTCACACTTTTCCGCACTTTTCCCGAATTCTTACAACTTTTGCATGAAGTTTCATTGAAAACCTAATTGTAAATAGATAAATATAGACATTTCATGGATTGTGAAGTGAAAAAAGACACTTAAAACAAGTCACTTTCAGATATTTAGACTAGACTAGAAGGATTTTGCTTGCTTAAACACTTTCTGCTGGGTGTTTCATGTGTAATAAAGCTTGGCCGACCTCACAGAAGTAGCGGAGAGAGCATTTGAAACAGGTCAAATAAGAAATAGCTCTTTCTATACTTAGAATTTCACTACAATCTAGCCTGCGTTGCCTCATCGCACACAGCAGGCGCTTATCTTTCGGTGCCCTTAAATGGAAATTGGAGGGCAGCCAGAGGCAAATCACGAAATTGTCCGATTTGCTCTCTGCAAGCTGAAAAAATGGCAGCGAGGCCTTTCTGGCTCCAGGTTGAGTTCAGTATGTGCAGAAAGGCCTAAATCCTCCACCCCCACCTGCACCCCTTCCCTTCCTTACAGGGCTTCAGTGTGCCAGGCTGCAGGAAGGAAGGAGGGAGGGAGGGATGGTCAGCGGAGAGAGAGAGAGAGAAAAAGAAAGAGAGAGAGAACAGCTAATCAAAGGGCCGTGCAACGCTAGGATGGATACGATGCGACAGGTCCAGGGTTGAACGAGTGCGGAGCACAGCAGGCCGCGAATAGAGAGCTGGAATCAGCTGAACTTTGACCTCTTTATAGAAGCTAAAAAGGGGGCCCTGCATCCGAGCGAGATGGATGCTAGGGACTCGAGAAAAGGGAACTCTCACAGGTATCTGAGTCGTATTAGTTCTGCATTCATTCATTCAGCGCTCGCTTTGATGATGGAGCTCAAGTTCGAGGAAACGGATGCCAACCAGAATTAAAAAAAAGGCCTTTTAATATGAATATGAATATAATTTGCTGTATTACATATACTGTACACTTTGTACAAGTAATAGAAAATATATTTATACAGCTCTGCAAACAATTAAGAGACCACTTCTGTCAGTTTCCGAATCAGTTTCTCTGATTTTGCTATTTATAGGTATTTGTTTGAGTTCAATAAACATTGTTGTTTCATTCTATAAACTACAGACAACATTTCTGCCAAATTACAAATCTAAAATATATTGTCATTTAAAGCATTTATGTGCAGAAAATAAGAAAAGGCTGAAATAACAAAAAAAGATGCAGAGCTTTTTGTCAGACCTCAAACAGTGCAAAGAAGTTCATATTCATAACATTTTAAGTTCAGAAATCAATATTTGGTGGAATAACCCTGGTTGTTTTGTAATCACAGTTTTTATGCATCTTTGCATGTTCTCCTCCACCAGTCTTACACACTGCTTTTGCATAACTTTATGCTACTCACTTCTGGCGCAAAAAATCAAGTAGTTCAGCCTGGTTTGAATCAATTATCCACTTGTAATCATCCATCTTCCTTTTGATTATATTCCAAAGGTTTTCGATTTGGTAAAATCAAAGAAACTCTTTTTCTTTCCAGAGCTGTATAATATAAACACACAGAGAGATGATAAAATAAAATAAAAATAGCAAACATAATCAAACATAATAACAGAAATGCTTTTTAAATAAATAAAACACTCAAAAAAATCACCTGTATCATTCTTTGTGTTCACATTCCACCAATAAATCTCTTTACAACCCCGTCTATGAGTCTTGCTATGTCATCACACAAATGTGTGTGAGTATTAAAAATACATTTTAATTCTATCATTTATAAAACTTATATAATTATATAATAATTTAATATGCTGTACACAAACAGCAGGGGTCTGTGTCTTTGCTATTTATGGGCTATACTAATATCTCCCTAAGTACTGCTAGTTCTGTGTTAGCAACCTGCTGTTAAGCCTACATAGGCACGTATTAGTAAAGCCCATACAATAGCAAATACACACCCATGCTGCTGGCAGTACCGTCAACCACAGCTACCAGTAGTTGAGCAGCCCCTCACTGTTAAATCTATGACTCTCAGACTGTGAGGTTCAGTCACTATAGAAACCCAACTAGTTTATTTATTTTGGGTCTATGAAGCAAATAAAAAAAAATGTATATAAAGAATTACATGTATAGGGAAGAGGAATTTAGTGATGCTGAGGTACACCAGGGTGTATTTTGTGCATTATCTTTATAAATGCATTAGAATCAATACGATGCTGGTTTTGGAATCATTATATACATGATTATATACTATCAAAAAGCGTCTATTTTCTGGTCTATTTTCATAGATAAGGCGCACTGGATTATAAGGCAAATTATGCGACACTAGTAAGGAATAGCGGTGTTGCCATGTTTTTCTTCTAATTCAGCAGGTCTCACTGCTGAGTGGTAGTGGGTGTGGTGGGGGGGGGGGGTGCTATCTAAATTAAGCTAAGATAAGTTAACAAAAACTGCGGTTCTTAAAAACTCATTTTCTTTTAAAGTCAAACAAGTGATGGATGTTACTCTACACAGATTTCTCTCCTGAAAACTGTTTATTTGGGTGAGTAAAGCGTGTCCATTTATTTACAGTATGCTTAGATTCATATTTCCACTAAGGCTGGATGCAGCAGCATTATCATTAGCGGCTAACCAGGGCGCTATCAGCTAGCGGTTCGTCACATGTACGTCACAGACTACACTCTGATATACTCATCTCTAAATGGTGAAAGAGCTAGTGCTGCAGTTAGCGGCTAATGCTAATACTGCTCCAGCCTTAGTGCTGAAGAAACTTCACTAAAACTATTTAAAACCGCTGTACTTCAACAGAGTAGCTTTTCTGCTCTTTAATACCTGACTGGTAAAATTCATACATAAGGTGCACCAGATTATAAGGTGCACTGTTGATATTTGGGAAAATTAAAGGATTTTAAGGGTGACTTAAAGTGCGAAAAATACAAGGAAACATTCTATTAACCAAACATTGTTAGCTAGGAAGGTCTTTTGGTACAATCAAACCAGCAACACAAGCAAAAAATGAATGAATGAGGTTCGTATGACATCATCCAGCCATCAGACCACATCAGATACACAACATAAGCAAATAATAAGCAAAAACAGAATGAAAAAGGAACAAAAGAACAAAAGCAAAGAGTTGGAGGTAACATTCATCACAAAGTTTATTCATCACAATAGCTAACAAGCGTGCTAAGCTAAGCCATACGACACACATGCTAATACATCCAGTGAGCAGTCCAGCTTTAATGTGTGTCAGAAGAAAGCCAACATGCCCCCAAGCCACCACCCCCACCCCCCCTCATCCCGTTTCTGCATCAAAATAACAGAGACATCAAGAGCGAGGGGACGGAGGGGGATTTGGGGGGGGGGGGGGGGGCGCTTTACTGTGGACAGGGCAAACGTTTCTTTTCCCATACATCCACACATCCACAAAAAGTGGGTTCCCCCCTGATTATGCATGTGAGGAAACGTGGGACGGGGGCCTCCACACAGATCAAAGGCCACCTCTGACCCTACGTGCCCTCCTGCGCCCCTCCGCCATTGTTCGGTGACAGTGTCCACCGGAGTGACTGTCAGCGCCACACCGCCATCACCCCACATTAGCATTAGCAGCACAGAAAACTCACTCACTCTGCAGGTATTTAGGGCACATTTTTAAGGCTTTCTTGGAAAGATCACATCCCTCATATGGACTCAAATAATATACAGCTTAAAAATTATAAGTTTCTTTGATTTTACCAAATTGAAAACCTCTGGAATATAATCAAGAGGAAGATGGATGATCACAAGCCATCAAACCAAACTGGACTGCTTGAATTTTTGCACCAGGAGTGAGTAGCATAAAGTTATCCAAAAGCAGTGTGTAAGACTGGTGGAGGAGAACATGCCAAGATGCACGGAAACTGTGATTAAAAACCAGGGTTATTCCACCAAATATTGATTTCTGATCTCTATGAATATGATCTTGTTTTCTTTGGTTTATTTGAGGTCTGAAAGCTCTGCATCTTTTTTTTTTAAATAAAAAATAAATAAATGCTCTAAATGACAATATTTTAATTTGGGAGAAATGTTGTCCGTAGTTTATAAAACAAAATAACAATGTTCATTTTACTCAAATATATACCTATAAATAGCAAAATCAGAGAAACTGAGAGTTAGGGAGTTGGGGATAAAGAGGTTGGGTTGTGATCATCTAAAACCCTCACCTGAATGCAATCAAATCAATCCAATAGACGGTAGAGACAGTTACCCCAACTAAAACAAAAGTCTTTTTGAATTCAGAGGAAACAATGAATGTGCAATTGTCCCAATACTTTTTACATATTTTATAGTATATTTTTGAAGTGGTGATTTAAACACAGTTAAGAGGTTTTGCTATATTGACCATACTTTTAAACACGGATCTACAATGAAAAAAAATCTTTACTTTTGCTATTTCAGTACAGTTTCATGCATGTACAGACAAAGTTCATATTTAATGAGGTTTTTAATATTTAACACTTTTGTTACAAAAAACGTAACACTCTGGGACAAGCTATGAGCTACAGCAATCATTTCTTAATACCTATTTATACATCGCTTTAAAAAATATTTAAAAAACTAATACAAACCAAATAAAAATAAAGAAAATAACGTGTAATTTACTTCTCTGCTTTACTTTGCGTAATTTCCTTATTTCCTTTGCCAACAAATATAACCGTATATCAGCCATATAAAGCAAATGTAAAAAACAAAAAAAAAAAAAATATATAAATATGGACAAAAAACTCAATACATCAAGCAGCAGAAATAAATACAGATACTTACATAAATATACAGAGATGCCCAAGTCACATGACACAGCCTTACTACTAATACTGCCATCAGGTTCTGTTTAACTAAGCGGACAATGATAAGCACCGTCCACTCGGGTACCTTAGAGTCTTCAGAAGAACGGCATCTAATAAACTCTTGATTTTAAAACACCAGCTGGCACTCTTTGGAACTCTTGTCACTCTTTAGTTTTTAATGATTTGGATAATTTATGCGCTTCACACTGGGAAGTATCGCAAGAATGCTAGTGGAATGTGTAGAAAGTTTTCTTTTTTTTATTAATTTGTTTCTAATTAGTTCCCATTTTTTCCCCTTCAATTTGGAAGGTCAACCCACTCATTATGACTCAGTTGGCCCCCTAGAGCACGGCCACTTGTCCTCTCTCGGACTCCGGCCACTGATGGCAAGCCCATTGCAGGGACGTTTTCTTTTTTATTATTCATTTATTTCTAAATTTATCTCATTTTCTCCTCAGTTTGGAAGGCCAACCCACTTATAAGGACTCAATTGGCCCCTTAGGAGTATGGATCACCAATTTTATCCACAGTGGGCCGGTGTGGGTGCAGGTGTTCATTCCAACCAAGCAGAACCACACACTATACAGGTACTGTATTTTACAGACTATAAGACGCGCTATCAATGAACGTCTATTTTCTGGTCTATTTTCATACATAAGCTGCACCGGATTATAAGGCGCCTAAGTAAACATGACTATTTGGGTGAGTAAAGAGCTTCTATTTATTTACAGTAAGCTTAGATTTCCAATATTTTCAACAGTTAGCAACGGTTAGCAGCAGCACTAGCCACGATACGTGCTAGTAAATGCGCTACACTCAGGAGCCATGTGTGTTCCGGTAAGCCAGGGTGCTATCAGTTAGCAGTTCGTCCCATGTAGCTTGTTTTAACACAGTAAACACAAATGTTACAGTCTTAAATACTCACCTCTGAACTGTGAAAGAACTAGCGGCTAATGCTAATGCTACTCCAGCCTCGGTGCTGGAGAAACTTCACTGAAACTTCTTTATAGCTCTGGCTTTACTGCTCCTTACAACACGACTGGTAGAATTCATACATAAAGAGCACCGGCTTATAAGGCACACTGTCGTTTTTTGGAAAAAAATTAAGGATTTTAGTGTGCCTTATAGTGCGAACAATACGGTAACCACTTGTTTAAAGGCTAAAGCTAGCTGATTGAACATCATGTAAGTAGCATCAGGTGTGCTTCTGCTTTATTTGAATAAAACCTCCATCCCCACTGGTCCATTGTGGATAAAATTGGTGACCCAGGCCATTTTAGCTTGGTGGCAAGCTCATTCCTGGAATGTTAAATAAAAACTTTCTAGGAACATCCAGATAAATTTACAGACTGAACATTCTAAGAAGAAAAAATTACAATTGAAATGTAGTCAAAATGTTCTACTACCCAAAAACTGTTAGCTTGGGAAGCTACAAGGCATTATTTGGTAGCAAACACCAATCAGTCAGAGAAAGTCGCAGAAATCTAAAAATGTTGTGTAAGGTTTTAATCATTTGTACAGTTCACAGTAAGTCATAATGTGTTCTAATCCACTTCAACAAGTCCTTCGAGCCTTGTTGTGAGCTTTCATACATTGTTAATTAATCATGTTAGTCATTTTAGCATTTTTTAATAAAGAATTCCTTCTTTCTGCACCTGAGAGGCTGGACTCAAATGTACTAAGATATAATGTGCGTAATGCTGTAAAGTTGTGCTACCATCCAGATGTGGGGAGGCTAGTAAGTTGGGGGTTTGAGTGAGGGAACAGAAGTGGGTGGGGGTTAATCACGAGTGAGGTAGACACTGATGAGTGGCCAGGAGAGCGAGCTCCGCTCCGGGGATGTGAAACTAAACAGGCCTCCCCTTTTTCTAGTTCTTGTTTTTCTTTTAGAAAAAAAAAGACTTTGGCTAAAAAAACACACTTTCACAAGTGTACACAGAGTGTGACTGAAAATAGACCACAGAACTGAACTCTAAAATACCGGCACTTTAAAGAAGTAACGTTACAAATAGGATATGACTGTTGTAAAGAATTACATCTATTTGATTGCTTATAAAAGTCTGAAATAATCTTAAATATACAAAATAAAACATACAAAAGGATCCTTAAATCAAGTCTCCCTTGTTTTCAGAAAGCACCATTATGAGATTCATATATTAATGGCTGGCTGAGTTGCTTTCGAAGTGAGGTATGGTTGTGAGCTGAAAGTTGATTGAGAGAGAGAGAAAGAGAGAGAGAAATAGAGAGAGAGAGAGAGCATATGATATGCACGGTGACCAAATCACTTACAAGCTAATACATAACATACACAAGTATCAGAACAATAACCAGCATATTCATACAGCTGAAGCACCTTGTTGTGAAATGTGCCGGTGGATGGTGAAATACTGTATGGATGTACTCTAGAGAGGGCGGTGATGATCTGGAACACTGCTGCAGACACTTCTGCCTCAGTTTATACATTAAAAAAATTTAAAAACAAAGTTTCTCAAACATAATACAATATAGAAAAGCGACTAATGTGTACATCTCAGTAGAAACAAATAGTATAAACAAATTATAATAACTATACAACACTAAAATAATACCTGTGCCTGTTCATCACTTTCTGGTTTATGTAGTTCATAAGATTTAGCATAAAAAACAGTACATAAAGTTAGCTGTTGTACTGTGGAATGTTTACCGTAAGAACTGGCATCCAACAAAAAAAATAAAAAAAATAATGATAATAATAAAAGTCCTCATATACAAAAAAAATGTGAGATAAACAACCCACAAAAGTAGAAGATATATGAATTACGCAAGGCTGCTCTAACGTGCTGTACACATACAAAAACAAAATATTACAAAAAACAAAATGTCTTCTTACATAATAAATTAGAAAACTCACTAACTAACTAACTTGCTATAAACTACATTCAACTCTAAAAGATTCACTTAGTCCTGAATTATTTATTATTTATTCATATCCTTCTGCAGAACCAAAAAGTCAAAAAACCACCAAGCGCTAACCGTTCAAAGAAAAAAAACAAAAAAAAAGAAAACTCAGTACTCGTTGGACGGGCAGCGCAGGCAGCACATCTTTATCACATTTTTAAGAGAGAGAAGATGTTTGGTATGTTTTTTTTTTTGTTTGTTTTTTTAAGGAGCAAAAATTAGTCTCCAAAAGTTAAGCAGCGACTCCTGACACTGACACTTCAAGATCACACACAGAAAAGGATCACTTGGGATTGGCTCTTTTGGTTTTGCCATGCTACGTTTTTTTTTGTTTTGTTTTTTATCGCGAGCTCCATGTGTGCCAAAAATTAAGGCCGGTAAAGGGGGAGACAGGGTGGGTTGAGAACAAAAAGAGGGAAGGGTTTACGGGCGTACCGAGCTCCACGGGTCCGTGCTCCAGTGCGGATTGGCCGAGCAGGACTGCGTGTTGCACTGTTCTTGGTCCGACGGTTTGACAAAAATTTCACAGCTCAGGTCGTTAAAACGCTCCCCGTTGGGCCGCTGACAAGCCACCAGCCGCGTCTTTATTCCCCCACCACAGGGCTTCGAACACTGCAGAGAGAGAGAGAGAGAGAGAGAGAGAGAGAGATGCAAGTTGCAGGATTTGAATGAAGTTGGACAGAAAGACAGAACAAGAAAACAGAGAATTACAACTATGTACACATTTTCAAATTGCTGGTATTTCATGTGCTGAAAATGCTTCTGGCAACATAAAAAAGCAAAGACACTCCCAAACCAAACCACGCACCAGCATGCAGGCCCAATAAACACCACACCCTTCAAAAAACATGGTACCTTGGCAAGTTTATTCATCTAAATCTGTTTAAAATCTAACTTCTACTGCAGACATAAGAAAAAACCCATAGGCAGTAAAAAAGAAAGGGGCCAAATTCTGAAACCCATTAATCATCCAGATCACAAGCCATCAAACCAAGCTAACTTGCTTGAATTTTTGCACCAGGAGTGAGTAGCATAAAGTTATCCAAAAGCAAAGCAGTGTGTAAGACTGGTGGAGGAGAACATGATGCCAAGATGCATGAAAACTGTGATTAAAACCAACCAGGGTTATTCCACCAAATATTGATTTCTGAACTCTTAAAACGTAATGAATATGAACTTGTTTTCTTTGCATTATTTGAGGTCTGTGAACTGTGAAAACTGTAAACTGTGTTATTTGAGGTCTGAAAACCCAGTAGCTGAACTCCTGGGGCATAGCATCAACCTAAGATAAAACATCAAGTGTTTTCTAAGCTGAAAGTTACGGCTCACTTTATGAGATCAAAATCACAGGGAATTGCTGTGGAATTCTGAAGTTCATTGAGTTCAACAGCAATGCAAACTCAAGTCGTGTCCTGAAATCTCCTTTTGAGAACCCTCTTCTAATAGAGGTTCAAGTGAAGCATTGGCTCCACAGCAGTGCATGGTGCTTCTTGGTCCCCTTGAGATTTCTGCTTCCAAAGTAATTTGTCATCAAATCAGTGAGTTCTACATTCACTTCAGCCACAAACTAAATGTAATCCAGTTGTCTTGGAAAGCTCATACATAGTGTAAAATGAGACAATCGTCAGTTCTAAGAGTCGGTCCAAGTGTTTCTGGACCTGAAATTTCTTATGCACTCTAAGATTAAAATCAGTGGGGGATTTTTTTTGGAGTTCTTTGTAATTTTCTAAATTTGTAATTTTAACAATTTTAACAGCAAAAAGTCACATCCAAAAATCTCACTTTGAGAACCCACATATAGAGACCAAAGACTAAAAGCAGGGGCAACACAACAAAACTTGGTGCTTGGTCCCCTTATGATTGCAGCTTTCAAAGTAATTTGCTATCACCTGTCACAGTGGTTGAAATCAAAATTTGCTAAAATATTTTCTAAATGTTGGTTTTAAGTATAATAGGTAGCTCTTAAATAGATTAAAATGTTCGAAAAGAAAAGTCTTGCAAATGTTAGAATTTTGTAGTTTATTGAGTTCAACAGCTACATTTAAAAATCTCATTTTGAGAACCAAAATCTATAATAAATAAAGACCAAAGTCTAAAAGCAATGGCTTCACATCTGTAATTGTGTCTCATCTCATCTCATCTCATTGTCAACCGCTTTATCCGTGAAGGGTCGCGGGGGGGGGCTGGAGCCTATCCCAGCAGGCATCGGGCGGAAGGCAGGATACACCCTGGACAGGCCGCCAATCCATCGCAGGGCAGACAGACAGAGACAGACACACAGACACATTCACTCACACACTCACACCTAAGGGGCAATTTCAATCAAGTTCCAATTAGCCTGAACGTGCCGTCTTTGGACTGTGGGAGGAAACCGGAGAACCCGGAGGAAACCCACGCAGACACGGGGAGAACGTGCAAACTCCACACAGAAAGACCCGGGTCGCCCCAGCCGGGAATCGAACCCAGGCCGTCTTGCTGGGAGGCGGAAGTGCTACCCACTGCGCCACCGTGCCGCCCCTGTAATTGTGTGATTAGGTCAATTTAACAGCTAGACAATTTTCATTTGAAAGAGTATTTGAATAATATACAGCTCTGGAAACAATTTATAAACCACTTAAAAAATGATGAGTTTCTCTGATTTTACCTAATTGAAAACCTCTGGAATATAATCAAGAGGAAGATGGATGATCACAAGCCGTCAAACCAAACTGAACTGCTTAAATTTTTGCACCAGGAGTGAGTAGCATAAAGTTATCCAAAAGCAGTGTGTAAGACTGGTGGAGGAGAACATGCCAAGAAAACTGTGATTAAAAACCAGGGTTATTCGACCCAATATTGATTTCTGAACTCTTAAAACTTTGTTTTATTTGTATTATTTGAGGTCTGAAAGCTCTGCATCTTTTTTGTCACTATAGCCATTTCTCATTTTCTGCAAATAAATGCTTTAAATGACAATATTTTTTTTTGGAATTTGGGTGAAATGTTGTCTGTAGTTTATAGAATAAATAATCAATGTTCATTATAATCAAACATATATCTATAAATAGCATCAAAATCAGAGAAACTGATTCAGAAACTGAAGTGGTCTCTTCATTTTTCCAGAGCTGTATATGTGTGTGTATGTTTTGTTTGAAGTACCTCGCCCCAGTTGCCGTAGACCCACTGTGGGCAGGGTCCGGACTCGCAGGAGCGCTGCTCGTTGGGCTGCATGCTCTCATCACAGCTGTTAGCAGGATAGCCGTTCTCATCCTGGCAAACGACCACACGCCTCTGGAATCCCCCGGCACATGTGCTCGAGCACTGAAGCGTGAGAACACACACACATGAGAACACACTCCATACCCCCACAGCCAAACAAAACACATACTTAAAGAGCATAGACATAACATGGCCAAAAAATAGTTTTTTTTTAACAAGATGTTTCATTAACATTCGCTGTGAGGATTTGATTGCATTTAGCCACAAGAGCACTGAGCATTAGCAGTAAGGGCAAGTATGTCAGTGAGTCGCATAATTACAGTAGTTTTGCCATTTAAACTCATCCTAAAGGTACTAGATGGACCTCTATCACTCCAAAGACTTTATTACCTTCAAGTCAAAAGGTGGAATTGAACATAGGGCCCTCATAGGCTGGTACACAGCTATTCCAGAGCATCGTTTTACAGTTCACTAGGTAAGGAAGTCTAGATAATTATATTTGGATATATAGTCCAAATTAACATAGCTCTGCTTTGCTTTTTAGTTAATAGTTTTGTGTTGTTTTACAAATTTTCCATTTACTGTATTTTTTGCACTGAAAGGCGCACTGTATTATAAGGTGCACTACCATTAAACACCTGTTTTCTGGTCTACTTTCCAACATAAGGTGCACCGGATTATAAGGCGCTTTATACAACACTAGTAAGGAACAGGGTCTAGCCATGTTTTCCTTGCTTCCTAATTCAGCAGGTCTCACCGCTGGGTGGTGTTGGTGGGTTGGTAACTAAGCTCACTAGAGCTAAGCTAAGTCAACAAAACTGTAATTCTACTTTTTTTTTTCTTGAAATTTTTCCCATTTTCTCCCCAATTTACATGGCCAATTGCCCAACCCACTCATTAGGACTCCCCGTATCACTAGTAATGCCCCAACACACCAGGAGGGTGAAGACTAGCACATGCCTCCTCCGATACATGTGAAGTCAGCCACCGCTTCTTTTCGAGCTGCTGTTGATGCAGCATTGCCGAGTAGCTTCACAGCGCGCTCGGAGGAAAGCGCAGCGACTCGGTTCTGATACATCAGCTCACAGACGCAGCCTTGTGCTGCAGACATCACCCTTTAGTGATGTGGGGAGAGAGCGGCATCTACCAACCCGGAGGGAGCAGGGCCAATTTTGCTCCCTCTGAGCACCAGCAGCTTGATGGCAAAGCTGCATGAGCTGGAGTTCGAATCTGCGACCTCCTGCTCATAGTGCCAGCACTTTAGACTCCTGGACCACTCGGTGCCCCCAAAATTAATTCTTAAAAAAAAAAACATTTTCTTTTAAAATCAATTAAGCACAGGATGTTAATCTACGCAGATTTCTCTCCAGAAAACTGTTTATCTGGATGAGTAAAGCGTAAAGCTTCTGTTTATTTACAGTATGTGTGAAAAATACAATTTCTTTAAGGTAAAAACCAAAGGAACTTGGGATGCACCAAGTATTTAGCAAATTATTTTTTTTCTGTTGAAAATAGCAAAAAAGTAATTTTAGTGTTGGGACAAATAATTGAAAAGCAATGATTTATACTGAACAATGAAATGTTTAGTGTTCAATAACTGCTTTAAATGATAGTTGTTTTGTATTTTTTGCAAAAAAAAAAAAATATATATGCAATGGTAAAAAATAGTATTCAGTTTTCAGCCTTTGGCCATATGATTCAATAATTCAGTTTCAGTTTCAGCCATCAAATCAAGCGGAGCTGCTTAAATTTTTGCACCAGGACTAAATCGCATAAAGTTATCCAAAAGCAGAGTGTAAGATTGGTGGAGGAGAAAATGCCAAGATGCATGAAAACTGTGATTAAAAACCAGGGTTATTCCACTAAATATTTGAGGTCTGAAAGCTCTGCATCTTTTTTTTTGTTATTTCAGCCATTTCTCATTTTCTTCAAATAAATGCTCTAAATGAAAATATTTTTCTATGTAATTTGGGAGAAAAGTTGTCTGTAGTTTATAGAATAAAACAGTTTCGGCCAATATTGTTTAGTTTATGTTTAGTGCATTCCTGAACACTCGAGTTAACATCCCAGTTTACAATGTAATTCCTATCATGTCACACAGATATGATGCATCTATCTAAAGGAAGACCTCAGACTGACACACAGTATAGTCTCTAGCTGTTTACTCCCTTATACTGACATACACTGCGTGCAGGAAATACTCTAGAAACAATATATTTCTAATTCCAGCTCATTCGCAGTATCCTCCTATACAAGGAACACATGATATCCCAGGGGGAGGACAGGCTATTTTAGGCTGCTGTAAATGTCTTTGATTATTTATAATTCCAGATGTCCAGAACCATAGAAGAGACAATGGTCTTTATCTGAAAAGAGGAAATGCTGACGACTCAAAGTCTTGCTAGTATTGAGGCCACTACCCCACCCTGTTACTGTCCAGGAAAAGAACTCATGTTTTTTTTTCCAAAGTGAAAAATATCACCTTGTATCATACTTGCATCTTATTGCACAAGATTCTCCTAAAAGCAGATGTACGCTATATGGACACTCAGCTGAAGCATCTTTCATAAGACAGCATATTATATGGATGTTATCTATCTACTTATAGCTATGATAAGTGTATACTTTATACTTTTTTAGACGTATAGAAAGGGCTTGGCTCATTTTAAGGTTGCTCATAATGTGGTCTTAGTTCTTGGACACTCATTTTTTTGGACACTCATTCAGCCAGTGTTGGTGGTCTTACCAATTCAAGGGTATTACAACCAAGTTTGTCCCTGTAAAGCTACTACTGTATGTGAAAAGTGCTACATAAATGCATTTTAACTGAACTGTATTGAACTGATTTATGGAGATACAGTAATTTGACAAACTTTTAGGGCCCTTTTTAGCGATCTACAGCGCATTAGTCAAATACTTATTGTGCAGCTGGATTTAGGGCGTGACATTGTGTCTTTGGTATCGTGAGGATGCAAAAATGCGCTTTGCGTGGTTTAAAATGTGCAGAAGGCAAGTACTAATTCTATTAATTAATCATGGGTGTGTTTAAGGCGTAACGATAAATAAACATCAGTGTTTCACTTGTCAGTCACTTTAAGAGCCAGGTGAGCTCTGACTTTGGCACGTTAGTATCTCAGAGTGGCGCTTTGTGCGTCTCAGCAGAGGATACTGACCTGCGCGTTCATTCTGTGAAGATAGGCCAGCAGCTCATTTAAGGGAAAAGCAATGTTATTTTATTCTTTATTCTGTTTATTGTTAAGTTGTAAGTCGCATTTGCGCAGTGTAGTGCATCCGCATGTGTTTAATGAGCAAAGGCTAAGATATGAGTGTTTGTCAGGGTTTTAATCAGTCGGTAGTGCACCTGTATTTCCCACTGCCAAGATATGTACCTGAACACACCTCACTTACACCAGATTTATTCCTAAACTACAATGCTATTTTAATGGCGAGGGCACAAGAGATAAAAATAGACTGTTGACAGGAGGTATAAGATAGCAACAAGCATCATGTCGTGCCTTGAGCAGGGTGTACAATAGGGGCCTTAGTGTTTTTTAAAGGCTTGGAACACTGACCGCTCCCCATGGTCCAGTCCTCCACTGGTGTGAGCGCCCTCCTCGGATCCGGTCGGCTCTGCCAGAGGACGGGGTTCTTTTTCGGGCGTCTGAGTTGGGTGGGAAGCCCCCGTGGTCACTGGAGCGAGACGGACACTGGGCCATGTTACACTCCTGCTCCGTCGCAGGGCGATCGTCGGGGTCACACTCGCTCATATCCACCACCTGGTCCTGGTCACTGAAGTTCACGCACAGCACCTGCCGAGTGGCCTTGCCCTGACCGCAAGAAACAGAGCACTGGAGACACACACACATACATACACACACAGACATACATACAGAAAAATAATGTTAACAAACATAAGATACATACATATATATATATAAGTAAATATATCTAGGCATGCATGACAGCGATACACATTCTTTTCATTCTGCAGCGGCACACTTCACTATTCTAAACATCAGACACTTGAATTTGTCCCCATGTTACTTTCATGGATTCTGCAGCCCAGATAGTCTTTTCTCAGTGATAGAGAAAGTTTAACCTAACAACCTGAGGAAGAAATATATTGGGGTATTTCTCTAAGCAGGATTTCAGCAGTTAGCCATATAATTGAAGCTAAACGTCAAGTCTGTCAAGCCCTTCCAAATAAGAAGAACACTAAAGGACAGCACTCACGGTTATCCAGCTTAGCGAGAAATCCTGCTTTGTGAAATACCCTACCGAAAGGCTTTACAGAGCAAAGTTCAGGAGCAAAGTCACAAATTGAAGTTGTGTTAATGGAGGGCTCGCGAACTGGAGTGGTCAAGGTATTAAGGTTTGTTAATTTTGGTCTGAAAGGTCATTGAGAGCTTTCCAATATCGGTAAGAAATACACACTATACAGTATACTGTTAAAAGCATGTGGACTTAAGTAATGCTCCATTTATAATCCTTAGGGTTTAATATAATGTCAGCCCACCCTTTACAGTTATTCCAGTGTTATACCAGCTTCAACTAATTTGGGGAAGGATTACAACAAGGTTTAGGAGTGTGTTTAGGAGAATTTTTTCACCATTCTTCCCAAAGCACAGTAAGGGTCCATCATAAAGCCATTGGGAACCTTAAATTTGTAAAAAGTAATATTTTTGGGACCGCCTTTAGCTTTGATTGCTGGACGCATTCACTGTGGCATTGTTTCAATAAGCTTCTGCAATGTCACAAGATTTATTTCAATCCAGTGTTGCATTAATTTTTCACCAAGATCTTGCAGCATCTTGATGATGGTAGAGTCTGACCTCTGCACAAAGCAGCACTTCTCCATCCAGCACATCCCAAAGATTCTCAATGAGGTTAAGGTCTGGACTCTGTGGTGAACTCTCTCTCAATCCATGTGTGAAAATGATGATCTCATGCTCCCTGAATCACTTTTTCACAATTCCAGCCCCATGAATTCTGACATTGTCATCTTGGAATATGGCCGTGTCATCAGGAAAGAAAAAATCCATTGATGGATTAACCTGGTCTATAATCAGTATATTTAGGTATTGAGGTCAGCTGACCTCATTCTTTCAGTACATACTGTTGCTGAACCTGAACCTGCAGACCAACTGCAGCATCAACCACACATCATTTGCTTAGTTAAATCCAGGTGGCGACCTTTTTTGTTTTGGCCAGACAGTGTATCTTGGTATGCTGAAACATTATTCAAAATCCTGTCCTAGTTGGAACTTGTGTGGAGTGTGAATTTGTTTAGAATATAAAATTGGCCCACTGGTTGTTTACAAGCCAGAGCTACTGTTTCTATACATTCCATGCATGCATCCTCTGCACTTGGCAGTTTGTTGGATGTATTTTATTATATACAGTACAGACCAATATGAGGCCACAGTTCTTAGAACCACAGCAGTGGAAGTTACAGTATGGTCCTCCTAGAATTCTTGTCTGAAGTCCAGTTCTATAATGGTTCTGTGTTGGTGTTGTCTCTGAAGCTTTGGAATGAATGTCTTCCTGCAGCACTGCTCTACACATCTCTGACATAAATAACAGGGGGACCCTCCCTTCTCCAATATGTGTGTGTGTGTGTGTGTGTGTGTGTGTATCAGAGTGGGAGTATCAGCACGGCTCTCGTTTTGATGGGAAACATCTGTAAACATGACGATCCTCCTCCCTCTCAGCATTTACTCGCATGCATTCGCTAACAGCGCATAATTCCCCTGAGCTGCAAAGCCTCCTAATGATTCAGCAAAACCCTACGCCAGAGCTTTAAGAGCTCAAATTTAAGCTAAAAAAAAAGAAAAAAGAAAAAGAAAAAAACCTTGTGGCTAATAAGTGTATGTCAAATGCTAATGAGAAACCAAAGCAATTGTGATAGGGGTCGTTTGTAAGCTAATTTAATTTCCCAAATTTGTTCAGCCTACATAAATGTATAGCCCATTTTAGAATTGCAGGTAATGAATTTTTAAGCTTGGGAAAATCGGACTCATTTGTCTACTCTTATCATTACAACTGTATAAACCATTTACATCTGTATCAGAGTCAAAAGAAAAATAATTGACATTTTCCACTATTTTATTCGAGTTAGACTCAAATTAGATTCTTCACAACACAGCTAAAAAAAAATTATGAATAAAAAAGAGAACAAGAGATTTACAATGTCTTCAAATCTACAATGTAGAAAGTAAATTAAATAAATTAAAAAAACACTGAACGAGAAGATATGTGCCAACTTTTGACTGGCACTGTATATGCAATCAGCTAGTATTATTACAAAAAACTGCTGAAGATATACAACAATAAAACATCCAGGAGAAGTGATATGTGAAATATGAATGATCCATTTAGTTAAATGACATTTTCTCATTCTTTTATTACTATTATTGAAAACACCAATTTTTAGACAGCAAAATAAGTACTAATTCAGCAATCCTTACAACCAAGCTGAGATGTTTACAAATAAAGTGAAATAAAGTTTCCTCTATCAAGTTTGTCATGCATGTTTTAATCCATTGCCCCATGTTGCCTTTATCTCCCCTCAAACATACAAGTACATACTAAATATTTCGTCTGACACAACTAATATGAATAAAATTGCATTTTACATTTCTTACATTCATCCTTTTATTTAAATTTAAATATCCACTATTAGGGGTGAGCGATATGGCCCTAAAATAATATCACGATATTTCATGGTATTATTGCGATAAAGATACTCTTGAGGATATGACGAAATACTGAATTTAAAAATGATTTCAAGAATACAATAATTAAATTTTCTTATTGCATATGATATGATATGGCACACCCCTGACTGAGATATTAAAAAATACAAGAAATTTATCAGATTTGTAACAGAAGTTAATGATCCAGAATGTCATGGCACTAATATTGCGCTCAACATATATCCAGTATTAAATAAAAAAATGAATGATACTGAACAGAATCTGTTTCTAGTAGATCTATAATAGGAAATGAGAACAGTGGGAATTTTTCTTTTGCTAAAAACAGCAAAAAAGTAGCACCCTTATGTGATAATTAGGGGTGGGTGATATGGCACGATATTTCAGGGTAAAATATCGTTCACGATATAAAACATTTTTGGCGATATTATCATGTACGATATGATATGGCACACCCCAAAATATCCACTATAAAAACTTGCATCTAAAGGGCTTTAGGGCCTGGGGGAGGTGCTGCTGCTGCTACTACTGAGAGACTGTTAGCAAAACCGCTAATTCTGACAGGATTTTCTCTAAACGCTTAACTTACTGAGGTAAAACTTTTTTATTATGAGTTTTTATAAGCTGTATCATATACAGAGTGGAATAGTGAGTAGTTACAGAGTGAAGATACATCTCTACAATTTTAATTTGTGGAAAAATATGACCAATATGAGAACAGTTAGCTAGCTAAGTTAGCTAGCTAGCTAACTACTTTTTACCTTGTTATTAACTGCTTGTTAGCTTGCTAACCGCTAGCTAACTTTAGGTTAAGGTGACAAGCCAACAGTTTAAGTAAAAATGTATTAAGCTAAGTTAATAACTTCTCTTTTATTTTATATATTGTATCTCTTTAGTGTTTTAACATTTCAACTTATTGGAGCTATTTTAATCCTTTTATTAAACCATATTCCCACAAAAGTGTTAGCATTTCTACCCATATGTTACTAAGCGTAGCTACTCACTGCTGTTTTATTATATTTTACAAGGCAATACAATATACTGTGCAGTGAAATAGCACTGATTATGCTCTCTATAATGAAACAAACTGTAATATAAGACTATTTAGGTACTAACCTAATTCACTAAAAATATATAAAGGTAAAATATCATCATATCACCTTGCCCTAGTGCAGGGGTGGGTAAGTTAATTAATAAAGTAATAAACATTGTTAAACAGTCAAATAGTAAAAGTAATGTCTTACTAATTTCTAACATGACTAAAATTTTCTGCTTAAGAATTTTGCAAATAATAATAAATTGAGACATTAGTTTCAAACCGCTGTAATGATTAATTGTGTCCTATATAGTATCAAAAAATAATTAATTCAGACATTCTATCACATTTTATTATTATTATTATTATAAGATTTTTTTTATATATATATGTTAAAACATGTCAAATGTAAGCTTTGGTTTAAAAGGGTTAAACAGTGTGTCACTCAAAGCTAAACGTGCTACTTAGAAGAATCTAAAGTATAAAACATAATTTTTTGGTTTTTGTTTAACACTTTTTGTTGGCAGGATAATTCTGCATGTGTTCCTGTATAGCTGTAATATAGTCTTCAATATTAAACTTACAATCAGGGTTTGTATGGTCATGAAAAACCTGGAAAAGTCATTGAATTTCAAAATAGACATTTCCAGGCCTGGATAAGTTGTGGAAAAATAAAAGTACCCATAAAGTTTTGGAAAAGTCATGGAAATTTGATTTATAAAACTTTGTGTTCCAGTTTATCGATGGAGAAAATATATTTTGAGCTCAGCTCAGAGGTAATTCACTAATTTAGCCCTACACAATGAAGCTCTCAATATTCGACACACATTTTATTTTTGAAGATTGTGTTAACATTGCTTAAAGATATTTTTTAAATCAAATTAATTTTAGCCCTACTGTGATAAATTTTGATTATAGTTTTATTTGATTTTTGTGTTTATTGTCCATGTCTGTACATGATGTTTTAACAATTGTATGGTCATGAAAATTTGCCTTGAAGGCATGAAAAAGTCATGGAAATTTCTTGATTAAAAACTGTATGAACCCTGTACAATGTAAAAATCATAAAAACAAAATAGAAAACACATTGAATGAGAAGAGTTGTGTCCAAACGTTTGACTGGTACTATATATTAATATTAACAGTATATACGCCCAGCCCTACTTGGGACAATGGCTGACGTACCTGACTCCACTCTAAGGCCTTCCACTGACCGCAGGCCCCCACAGAGCACACCTCTCGGGCTGGGGGTTTGGGCAGGTGAGCACAGGACGAGTCCTCCGCCACGCCACCCTGGTTGTCACGACAACTGACATAGCGCATGCGCGTGCCCTTCCCACAGGTGGCGCTACACTGTGGCAGAGAATGACAAATAATATGACATTAATTTTAAAACCAACACGCGTTTTACTCATTTTAGCATATTTTATGTATTTTACTTTTAGTATTTTAGTATAGTACCTGAGTCCAAGAGCCATAGCGCCACTGAGTTTTATGACCGGGGTGAGGCACCATTTTTGTCTCTGGAGAAACAGGATGGGTGATGGGACATTGAGAGATCTCACAGTCCTGGAGAGAGTGAAAATAAGAGAGAGAGAAAGAGACAGAGAGAGAAAGAGAGAGAGAGAGAGAGAGAGAGAGAGTTTAGTAAACCAGAGCAAGAGAACCCATACATAAACAGTGCATAAACAACCCAAGCTGTTGATGTCACTCGCCAAGTAAACTAAACTGCATCTGATGCAGCAGTTTAACACTTTAGATTCATTAACACTGATGTCAGATGTTTAGCTGGTCTTTAAGCTGTGTGTTTCTATTTTAACCCTTGAATGTCATCACAAAAACAGCTTGAACTTTTTCTACCTGGCTAATATTACATTTATTTTTAATTATAATAAGATTACAGACATAGGCCAGTTTATGCTCCAAATGTTCTTCAGTCTTAGTGTGTAAATATATTAAGTTCAGAAATGTTATAAATATATACATTTTCTCAAGTTTGTCATTATCTAACTTTTTTATTATTATGCCTACAGATACAACACACACAAAGCTGTGGGGGCACTATGACCTGGGGGAGGCACTGCTGCTGTTGCTCTAATCCAGATCTGCCTTAGCTGTGGCAGGATGTTGGATACATGTAAAGGTAATTATTTTTTTTTTAAATAATGCATCATTTACAGATTTGAATCAAAGGAATTGTACAATTTCAGAAATTTACCTCAGGTATGGGATCATATATATTTTTTATACATTTTATATATTTCACAGTATAGAACTGGCAGTTAGTGTTCTCCTCCAAGCGTGTTCAAATAAATGTGTACAAATAAATATAAACTGAATATGCAAACAAACAAATGAACAAACAGGAATGCAAGTCCCACAGGAACGCAAGACGTTAAATTAAAAAGGTGTTAAATTAAAACCGACCTTTCTGGTTTGGTAAATTGGGTAAAGATGTGAAAGATTTTTATGCTCGTTATTCATTATTATTCGTCAGACACTGAGTGTTACTAGCTTTAAAAACAGCTAAAAACCTTCTTTTTTAGCTTAGCTTTTTATTAGCATATTTCCTGTTCTTTGTTTTTATTTATTTATTTTTATTTGATTGACTTTGTTGTTCTTATCTTTATTCTGTTTAATATTTAATGATTTTTATTTATTTAATATCATTTTATTCAATCTTTACTTTATACTTTTTAACTGTTTTTATTTGTTTGATATTACTTAATAGTTTTACATTGTTCTGTTTTATTTAATTTTACTGTGAAGCACTTTGAGCTGCATGTATGAATGGTGCTATAACTGCTGTATTAACTGAATGCGCTATTTATTAATTCATTCATTTATTCATTCAACTGAATAGAAGAAGATTTAAATTGTTCAAAGATGGTTTAATTTAATCTAATCTGATTCTCTTTCCCATGCGCTTTCTTGTCCTCGATAGTTGCAAGAGCATCAGCTCCATGTCTGCAGTGTTGTAGGATGGTTGGGGGCTATGGTGGGCCACAGTGTACCAGAGCTTTACGCCTGACTGCGTGGAATCACACTCAGGGAAACTGACCTGCATCAGGGTCACTGCATCTTACAGCATAGCTGAGGATTAAAACCAGGGGGCCTCCCTCTTTCTCTTATTCTCTCTCTTTCTCTCTCTCTCTCTCTTTAACTCTCTCTCTCTCTGGGTTAGTTGTACAACAATACGCACTACTGCACACATACACACAAGCCCACATGCGAATACAATGGACATCAGAGCGCCCCCTGTTGAATATACAGAACCCCTTTAGCAGACACTGTGCTGCTTTTCTGTGTTTCAATCAATTGCAATCTCTCTTACCTGTGTGTGAGTCGGTCGTGTAGCAGCATTGCATTCTGTGTCATCCATGACGGCGCCATATGAACCCACCACACACTTCACTGCTCTCAGCTGATAGCCGGGGCCACATGAGGTGGTACACTGAACACACACACACACACATACACACAAGAACAGTTAAGTTATTGTTATCTTATCTTATCGTTAATTTTTCTTACATTTCTTGTACACTATATGTCAGACTTGTTGTCCAATAGAAAATGACTCTCTAAAGCACATAAACAGAAGGTAGGGTTAATAGAATTTAGAGTATTGCTGTACAATTTTATTACATTTATTGACAAGGGTGTCAATGAGCTAAAAAAGGATAGTGAATGATATTCTTACTTCATCCTCAACTTTCCAGTCAATCCCAACAGTATAGAATGTGACACCATAACTACATTACAAAGAACAGCTCAATCTTGTGGAGGCGTTTCTATGTCTGTAGCGAGCCCATGACTGCCATTAGGAATGGTACCAATAGGTTTACGTAATTTATCTGCTTCAGAATGTCTATCAGTCTGTTCTTTTGGCAATACTCCTCTACAGGGACTAGAAAGCTGTGTGTGCATTTCCACATCTGTGTCATCATTCAAAGAACCCTTTGTACAACCTTCTTTTTAAGCATTTCAGTCCACAGGCCCACAGGCCAATCACTTCCCTTCCCACCTACCTGCGCTATTTTCCCCCTAGTTTCCTTTCCCTCTCACTAACTCCAGTGAATTGAGGTCAAGCTTGAGTGGTTTTTTTTTTCGCTCGAATTCCACAAGCTTCATTTAACGTCTTCAAACATACCTTTAAAGTGATTGCTTACTCTACGCTATAGGAGCGTCTAATCTCCATCATACGCTTGGACTTAAAGGTGGTTCGCGGACACAAGTGATCTTTCCAGCCAGAGCGAGGTCTTCTCTCTCATCTTGTGGGCTTTTGATCCCAACTTTCCATTTTTGGAGCTGAGGGAAATAGTTTTTGCTATAGTTCATCTATTTGCGTTTTTGTACACAGTTATAAATTGCTTATGCTACCGATGTGCACATGAGCGTGCAGATGGGTGAGGATACTGTATACAGCTGCTTGTTTATGCTTGTCTTGGCTTTGCTCTTTATTAGTGTAAACTTCAATCTGCAGAGGAGACCAAATTTTGCGTGTGGTGTAAATCAAGAAGAGGGGGAAAGAAATGTACTATATATCTCACTGGGGGATATTTTGCTCAACACAGCATCACCAGTTATCTGCCTACTTGCTTTGAATAGTGTCAGGTTTTTATGTGGCCTCAGATCTCAAATCTTAGACTTCTCTATCACTTTTGTTCCACAATTAGGAAGGCCAATTACCCCACCCATTCACTAGTAATGCCCCCTACTCTAGGAAGTTGACGCATCTAGTCAGATTCTGCATCTTTTTCATCGCTCTGGCTCCAGTACTTCAACAAGCAGACGCCTGTGATGACTAAAATTAGATTAGTACTGATGAGGAAAAGAGCGCCATCTACCCACCCAAAGATAATGGAATTGCCTTAGTCCTCTGGACCACTCAGAGCCCAATCTCAGATTTAATTCTTTAGAACATATAAAGACATGCTTTTTCTTTTATAGAAACAGAAAACCATCAAACAGTTTAGATATTTCCAGACGAACAGTGCTGTGTTTTTTATTAAAATGACCAAAAACATGTCCGCCATGTTTTCAAATTTGTAACAAGAGTCTGTGGAGGTTCAATAAAGACAAGAAATCAAGCCAGATTCGCTTTCTCAATTGGTCAGCCTGCCCCATTCTCCCAGAACAAGCCTGACTTCCTTTGAGTTTACCTTCATTGAGTTTACAGCATCAGAAATTGAATGCCCAGTTTATCCAAAAAGGGCGTTTTCACAGACCTTCCAAACCAAACTCCGAACCAAGGTTTAGTTTTTGTTACATTGTGTTCAGTATATTTGATTAAGTTAGTTTTGATTTCACACTGAACACTCGGACCCAAACAATCCTTTGCATATTTTCTTTAGCATATTTTCTTTGACTGTACTCACCTGTCCCCACGGGCCGACCTGCCAGGATGCACACTCCTGCTGCTGGCATGCCTGCACCGACTCCGGTTTAGACGAGTCACAGAAACGGTCGTCCAGTCGGTCCTCTCCAAACTGACACCACGTCTGTCGATGCTTGTATCCTTTTCCGCAAGTCACCAGGCACTGCCAACAGAGCCCGGATAGAATGTAAGTATAGGACATTTTTAAAGCAAGGCCTGATAGTATGTTCCAGATGGATAGGACATTAACTTTCTGAAATTGTGTGGGGTTTTAACATTTCTCAGTCCACAGTGTCAAATGTGTACTGGGAATACATTATAGTAGGCCTAAATTACCACCATCCACATTGGACAGAGCAGTGGGTAGTAAAGATTGTGACCGGCAACTTCTGGCTGTAGTTGTCTATGCAAACAGACAAGCAATGCGATACTAGCTCCTGTCCCAAGATACTTGACTCTAAATACTAAACGTGTTTACCTCTGACCATTCCCCAGTCTTCCACTGTGGACACAGAAACTCGTTGCAGGGCTGGACGGTGAGCTTGTCTCTGGAGTTGCACTTGCTCTCATCGGCATTTCTCTCCGCTGACTTTCCACACACCGCGCTCCGGCGTTGCGTTCCACCCCCACAGCTTTTAGAGCACTAAACAAAACATGAACAAACAAATGCAGTAGTGTTAATAGATGCTCCAGGCTTGCAGTGGTGCTCCTATGTGGTTGCTATGGTGTTGCCAATTGTTTGTTTTGGTATTCCTAGTTATTGCTATGTTATATGGTGCTTTGGATGAGTTTTAACCTTATTGAAAACAACTGTTTACAACCCGTAGTGTAACCTAATCTTCAGGCACCGCCATCTTAATGTAAAGGTAAAGATAGAGATTAGGTTACGCTATGGATTGTAAACAGTGGTTTTTAATAAGCTTCTTCTGCACCTTTAAAGTTATAAATGCCTCATTTTAAATGTCAGGGCTCTCCGGATTCTACCAATGAGGTGTGGAGCTACCTTAAATACCTACGGTGTAAAAAGCGATTTATCTGCAGGGGCAAAATATGCCCCATATCATTCATTCTAAAGCATGTTTGGAGAAACTGCTAAAAATGACTGGATCTCGGAAAGCTGTGGGAGAGCAGAGGTGGGCTTTTTAACAAAACACGTTTTACTACACCAAAAGTCAATTTTACATCAGAGTTCTCCTTTAATTTCACTCTTAATCATATTCAGTCTCCACCCAACAGTGGTGATGTTGCATTTTTAGCTCTGCAGAGGAGCTACGAGGTTAATGTAGCTAACCAGTATTGGATGCTGTTGGCTCATGTCCACCAGTTAGCAATTGGAATGCCTTAATCACCTCACATTTCACATTAAACATGTCAAGTTCTAAGATGTAAACTCTAGCATGTCCCCTCACCTCTGACCAGGGAGAATACTCCCAGCCTCCAGGGCTGCAGTCTCCGTGGCAAACCTCCTTGTCGTCAGGCTTGCGCTGGTTGCTGCAGTATCGGTCGTCGACCTTCTGGGTTTTGCTGTCGGATCGACTGTTTTTGGCACAGTAGATTTCCAGGGTGCGGTAGCCAATTCCACAGATAGCTGTACACTCACTCTTGCGGGCGATGTGCCACCTGTCAAACAAAGAAAAATAAAAGTTCTGTACCTGCCTGACCCCAACCTCCTGTTCAACTTCTTTGTATCAAGTTCTGAGTGGTGTGGGAGTTTCCCAATCTGTGGGAGTTGTCATATGCGTCAAACAACTAGAAAATGGTTTGGTTAAACATTGCACAGCTTAATTGGTTCCCACTTCCAGGCACTTGCCAGACTGTGAAACAGTTTTTATAAGGTGGTTGCTATGGTGTT
The DNA here is from genome assembly GCF_023375975.1 of Astyanax mexicanus. NCBI lineage: Eukaryota > Metazoa > Chordata > Actinopteri > Characiformes > Acestrorhamphidae > Astyanax > Astyanax mexicanus. Next base: position 26,503,556 of record NC_064431.1, read on the forward strand.
GCTAGGTAGTTGCTATAGAGTACTGGTGTTGATGCTAGGTAGCTGTTATGGCATCCCAGGTACCTGCTATTGCATTGCTGGGGTCATTGCAACAGCGTTGCTAGATAGATGCTATACCGTTGATAGGTAGTTAGTTGCTATGGTGCATTTAGGTCATTGCATTGATATCCTACATGGTAGCTATGGTGTTGCCAAACTGATGTTATATCAATCAACTTAAAGTTTTGGTATATTATACTTTGTAGCTGGGGTACTGGCTTATGCCGCTCAGGCTGATTGTTGTATTATACTCTGCAACCAGGATGTATGCACATATGGCTCAGGCAGAATCCCATATTATACTCACCCTGGGTGTTGCTACATGCAACTCGGGCCAATTCCCATATTATACTCAGTAACCAGAGTGTAGGCACAAGTGGCTTGGGACAATTATCCATACTATACTCAGCAACCGAAGTGTTTTCACATGTGGCTCGGGCCAATTCTCATATTATACTCAGCAACCGGGGTGTTGGAACAAGCAGTATGGGACAATTCTCATATTATAAATGGCAATGAGGGTGTTAACACATGCGACTCAGGCTAATTTCTATACTATACTCTGCAACCGGGGTGCAAATAAGAGTGCTGAACCAGGCGAATGCTATACAATGAGAAATTGCCTGTGTGATTTTTGCTATCTGGAGTATGGCTGAACGTGACCTTAAAAGTGGCAAAATTAGGTTTAAGGCCATACCTGAGTTCACAGTCTGTGTTGCACTGTTCTGTGATGGCAGCAGGTCGAGGCGAGCCATGGCATCTCTGGTCTGAAACCACCACACGGTCTGACTCACGACTGCACAGGATCTTCCTTTTACGCTCTCCTGAAAAGAGCAACAAAGAAATTGAATCAACACTGTGAGCTTTGTATTTTAGGAAAAATAAGTTGGTTCACAAATTCATAAAAATAACAGTAAGGCTCACATGTGAACAAATGAATATGTAGAGGATGTGTATACAAATCATTACTTCTATTAATGCATCCAGAATTCAATGCAGCAAGTTATAATTTCTGCAATCTCTCAGGCCTGTTCTAAAATCAGCGGTGGTACATGTAATTGTGCATACACCATTAGATATCCAGCACTTGGCTGTAAGAGGCTGTGAAGGCTGGCCAGAGATCTGGGTGGAAAATTGAAGCCCAGATGTTTGGACTGTCTGCACCGTAAGCTCAGAGCTCTACTGCTCTCAGTGACCTCTGTGACCCTGTTACACTACGTCTCCAACAGGACACATGAAGCCCTGCAGAACAGCCAGCACTAGAGCGCTCTTATCTTCACTATATACTCCCAACCCTCAAATTATAGCTGCCCTGATTTTCTAAAACAGAAAATACAGTTTGAGATTAAATTCAGCCTTAGTTTGACTTCATTCCTCACCTTGACACAGGCGACTACACTCCTGCCACGGGCCGTATGCATCCCAGATAAACTGCTGACTCTTATCCTCAATGGGAATGTTGTAGGAATACCTGACGTCTGGATTGTAGAGGTTACCGACGGATAGCACCTGCAAAGAAAAAATATATTCAATGAAATAAATACATAATTAATTAATTGAATAAAGCAATTAGTAATCTAATAAAATAAAAATTAATACAAAAAAAGTTAAATTTTAGTTTATGCGACCTGGTGACATGTAGATCATTTTAAAAAATTGCTTTTTTAAATATGATATAAAATAATTACTTGTTCAGCCATGAAATAAGAGAAATTAACATTTAAAATTAAAATTAAAAATTTACAAAATCAGTAGCTATTTAAAATGATTCATTATATACTATGACATATTCCGCATCTACTATAAACGAATCATTATCTACTATAAGTGATTCAATATCTACTATGAATGATTCAATCATTAATGAAATTCAATGATATGATTCACTGACAAAACTGATTCAGTATTTACAATTATATAGGTACTATAAATGATTTGCAAAACTGATTCTGAATCTACAATAGATAATAATGTTTCTATCATAAATGATTTAGTAGCTGCTATAAGTGATTCAGTACTTAACATAAATGATTCAGTCCTAGCTATAAATTATTCAGGATCTACTATGGTGTCTACTGTTAATGATTCAGTAACTAATATAAAATAGTCTGTAACTACTAGAACTTATTCAGATATGATTTAGTAACATATAAATGAGTCACTATATTTGATTCAGGAACTGATATAAATGATTTGTTGGCTGCTATAAATGATTCACCATGCGAAGAATTGCAATGTCGTAAGTAATATTGTCTTTATTACCACATTTGATGATAATTTGGTAATACTATCACTTCAGTAGTGAAAACACACGTATATACATAAACATGTCAACTTAATTTAGATGAGAAATATCAGAAAAGTCATCTGTTACTTGCACTACGATCTCCTCCTCGATACGGTCAGTGCAGTTGAGTCTCTCGATCACGTGGTCAGATCCGCTGTACTCTATAACGGCGTTTCCCACTTTAATTTCCCTTTTAAACATGCTGACCACAAAATCTCCATTGAGTAGATAGTCTCCACGACTGTTGGCCACGGCTAGAGGAGCAAAGATGGAGAGAAAGAGGAGATGTTACCAAACATTGAATTTAAATTAGAACTCAATAGGCTGGTTGAGTTTGAGTTTGTAGACACAGATTAAGGTTTGTCCTGGATTAAGAACGATTTTAATAGAGAATTGGTGGCGTAACGTGATCCATGGCTAGCCTTAATCCAATGCTAGTGTGTAAAAAAAAAAAGCTGGACGGTTGAATAAACTCTCGGGCCGTGACTAAGTCTAATGAGCTTCGAGATCAATTTAGGTGGAAACAGGTGCATCCGTCAGGGTGTTTTAGACAGATTTAAGTTGTTTTTTTAACGAAATAAAAGCTCTAGGGAATTATCCACTTGCTCCGGACGAAATTCGTCTCGCTCTACTTTAGGGCCTCACAGAGATGGCTAGCAGAAAACTTGCCTTTTTCCACTGATTGTAAGGTTTAGCAATAGAGTGGGAAGATGAAGCTAATTGGGCTAAAGTAGTGCAGCATTCCTCGGAGGGGCCGAGTCTTCCTGTGCCGCAGTCAGTCTAGTGCACAGATTCACACTAATGCGATTATGTAGCTTATTTCCTGCGTTGCTTTCCTCACCATTTCACACATTAGAGAGGCTAACCCCTTTCCACAATCCCCCCATCCGGGTGCATGGACCCTAGAATGCACACACATCCACAGATGTCATTGTACCACCGGTATCAGTATCTGCATTACTGTGGTGTTGTTGAAATGCAATAAAACCACTTAAAAATTATTTTGAAAAATGTAAAACCTCTGGAATATAATCCAGAGGAAGATGGATGATCACAAACAATCAAACAAAGCTGAAATGCTTGAATTTTTGCACTAGGAGTGAGTAGCATAAAGTTATCCAAAAGCGGTGTGTAAGACTGGTGGAGGATAACATGATGCCAAGATCCATGAAAAATGTGATTAAAAAAACAGGGTTATTCCAACAAACTTTTAAAACTTTATGAAAATGAACTTGTTTTATTTGCATTTTTTGAGGTCTGAAAGCTCTGCATCTTTTTTGTTTTTTCAGCTATTTCTCATTTTCTGCAAATAAATGCTCTAAATGACAATATTTTTATTTGGAATTTGGGAGAAATGTTGCTTGTAGTTTATAGAATAAAAAATTTTTTACATGATTTTACTCAAACATATACCTATAAATTTGAGTGGGTTGTAGAATCATGGTTAGGAGTCAGCGATCTCTCACCAAGAGGTACACTAGCCAAATGTAACCTATGAGAGCCTATTCATAGAACAAATAGACAAACATTTCACGCCTTCTTATGGCAAGAAACATAACTGCATTCCAAGTTGTGCAGCAATACTTGCGCTTGGGAATGTCCTCACCCGTGTAAGTTGTGAGGTGTTATCTAGTAAATGAGGTCGAACACTTTCCATTGTGCTCATGGCAACTGATAGTGGGTGCGAGATGGATAGGACATTCTATTTCTGAAGTAATGTAGAATTTAACAGCTCTTGATCCACAATGTCTCATGTGTACTTACTACCTACTATGGACATATCCCACAGATCATTGCAGCGTTCTTTAGCTTCCAATGGATATGGCAAAAGTCATGGGACACAATTTTAGTTCCATGTCTCATGACCTTTGGTATATTAATGTGGTATTAATATGGACCATTAAAATGTATATTTGTATTAGTACACATAATTAGAAAAAGCATTATCCCTTATTGGTCAAAAACTTTTGGAATGTCATGGGTATATTTGGTTCCTGCCTAGAGCTAAATACATGGCCACACACACAGACACACACACACACACACACACACACACACTCACACACACACACGCACACACACACACTCACACACACAGTTGTCGTCTCCAGGGCACAGTGACCTACTCAAGCTACAAGCTGAGGACAAGGTCTTCCCCCCAAGGCTTCCGAAGTGTTCCGGCCCATTAACACGGGAGCATGTGTTCAGCACACTCTTAGCCTCAGCTCGCCCTGCTTTCCACACGAGACCACCGCCTGCAAGCACACTTTACCCTTTCCCCCAAATCAAAATCAGAGTTCCTTCTAACAAAGCCCCTTCTAATTACTCCTGCAGCCTTCTACTCTACTTGTTACATGATGGCAGACTGTAGACTGGACTGTAGCTCCATCCAGCAGGCCAGTCTGGAACCAGTCAAATGCCAGAGAGCAAAAACTCCCAGTGTTGGATTAACACCTTACAGTTAAGAGTTGGTAAATTGGTTCATTCCAAACTACTATCGTTAATTCAACACTGGGGGTCGACACTCGTTACTGAAAAACATCATTATAACTCATTATAACTCTGCTATCTGGCAGAAACATTCTCAAAACAACCTTTCTGTGTGTGGGTGAGCATTATCCTGCTGAAACTGCCAGTTAGAAGCCCTGACATGAGAAGCAACATATGCTGAGCTGTTGGTGTCCCTCGTATAACTACTAGGGTTGACCAACTGTCATATGTGGTGGCCCCCCTGATCATCATAGCAACAGTTGGGGCTGACTGTGAGACACTTAAAGTCTGTCAACTGGGCAAAATGTCTCTGAATGCACTGTAGAGAAATGTCTAGCATGGGACAATCTCTCACCAAGAGGTAGACTACCCAAAAGTAGCAAAGTAAGACTCTAAGCGGTTTAGGTTTAGGGTTTAGGCTCTTGCGGGCGCGAGGGGAGGGGCAGGTACAAGGCGGAGCGGGTGTAAACACAAGGTGACTGCCTCAGACAGCTTGTCCAAAACTGTGCACCTCAGTTTTGCGCAGATATTTCCAGTTAAAGCTGAATTCATGCCTTTAATACAAGAAAAACGCTCTTATTTACCGTTTGAACGGCCATTTAAATACTTAATTATCGCTGTTTTGCTGTTTTCCTCAGGTTTTGAGTGCTTAGCTGACTCTAAAGCACTGACTCAGCTCTCCGTCGGTCCGGATCTCGGCTGTCGTGAGACAGCGCATGAGTGGGGGTGGGGCTGGTGATGCCACAGGTCCTGCATTGTGCAATATCTCGATATATATCGCAGAAAACTAAAATAATGCGATGTAAAATAGTTCCAATATCGTGCAGCCCTAGTTTAAATACAAGCTAACAACATACTTAGTGAAAATACAGATTTTTGAGAGGTGGACTCACCGAGGTAGTTATCATCCTCTGGTTTTCCTGAGAAGCTGTGCTGTCGCACATCGATGTTAGTAGCACCACTGGGGATTCGCACAACGACATTATAACCTACAAGACAAACAAATCCAACAAACTCAAAATACCAAATCTAACCAAATAACCCATATAAATGTTTTTTAACGAAGACATTTGAATGAAAACTAATTAAAGCAAACCTACCATAGTTCACAGTGTTGAATGTGCCTGCCACTGTCTTGCAGGAGGAGTTGTCTCCCCCACACACTCCACATTTATCTCTCCTGGCCTTGGAGTTCAAAACATGGTCACACCCCGCTTGCTGCAGAGAGCGAAAATATGGACGAGAGCAAAGTCAGTGTGATCATGAGCCATTTAAAACATCACGTACTGCATTGTGGGATGGGAATGTGGTGCAGTAGGCATGTATCTTCAGGGTAATACATGTTTATGCACACTTATTTTAAATTATCTGCTGTTGAATGCAAAATTAAAAGTAATGTTGTATTTTTTGTCCTCTACAGACAGAACATCCACAGGCATTCCTCTGCCAATTTTAGCTTAAACTTTATGTTTATTTGCAGAATCTAACATACTGGCAAAATGTAAACACATTATTCATATTTTATATTGTAACATCTTTGCAAATTACTATTTTTATGTTTAATTATGTTGGCAACAAACATGAGAAGTCACATTTCCCTCCATGGCAAGGAACCGTCAAAGAGCATACCTTGCCTCATTCTTTCTAGTGGTGGGAAAGATAGCCCTCCCTTTCTCCCAAACATCTACATGTACTGATCTTCAAATCAAATCACCAAAACATACTCACCCTGCATAGGCCCTGCACACATATGTCGTTGGTGTCGGGGCCACATGGAGTACCGTCAATGACGCGGTCCCTGAGCTGATAGTAGGCTGTGCTGCCGGAAACTCTGCAGAAGAGCTTACAGCGATCCTTCATAAGAACTGTATAGCAGGAAATCGAAAAACACACAAACAGTTTGAAAATCATCCCCTCAATCATCACCAAAACCCAAATCTGAGCATAAAATTTTAAGATTTTAAGGTTTTGTTATTAAAACCTGCCTGTAGTCAATTTAGTTGGTTAATATCATCTTTTGGTCTATACATGAAGCTTGAAGAGCCTGCATTTAGTTTAGTTAACACCTGCTTAACCCAGCATTTCAAAACTCCCCATCACAAAATGCTTCCAGCACAATGAGGGTTAAGGCCAACATCTGAATCCACCATCATTTTTCCACCCATGTTTGACCCAATCTCCGATCTCTGGTCCACTCAACACTCTAGGAGGAGAACACTAACAGCCAGTGCTCTTAAATATTATATCAGATACCCATACTAGCTAGCATCACAATAACTGAGGATCACCTAAATTGGCCTCTGAGGATGGAGTGTCCAAACTGCATTTAATCTTTTAAACCACCTTATTAAATAATTAGAGTCAGGGGTGGGCTACAGGTTGATTAAAATGTTTTTGGAAATGGTCGGGAGTTTCATTTATAGGACGTAACAGGACATAACGACCTGTTGTAATATATCATCATATTATTGCACAGTCCTTCTAAAAAAAGGAAGTCTATGGAATAAGCAGATCAAATTGACTGACTGAATAAATCTACAAAAGGGATAAAAGCACAGGCTACTTACTGCCGCTGTACTTGGGCACCCAGCGCACGTTGGGAGGTAGACCGTTGATGTTGAAGTGGCGTCCGTCAAAGGTGGCACACTGCTCCTCTCGGAAGTCTTTGTTCTGCTTGGAGCACGGCTCAGAGTTGCAGGAACGGAACTTCATCCTTCGCCCCACGCAGTATTTTCCCCCGTTCCTGGGCCTGGAAACAAACATAAACACAAGCAATGTTTTTTTCCAATTAACCCACCTGCAGTAGAAGGGTCAGGACAAGCGCATGCCTCCTCCGATACATGTGATGCCAGTCTTTATTAGGCAGCCAACATGCTTGTAAGAAAGTGCCGGATCTCTAGCTTTGATACATCAGCCAATAGATGCCTGTGCCAGCCAGCATAACACTGGATCTCTTTTTCCTACTTCTCATTTTAGTTATATACTGTAGCTAGGTAGCTAACGCATTGTATTTTATATCTTAACTGCTTTTAATAACATCACATTTGCTAATATTTTACATTGATTTCTTGTTTCTTCTCTGTAAACTTTGTATACATTGAACTTGCATTTGAATATCAGGTAGGCCCCTCTGGGAACATGTTCCTATGTGTATATAAAGCATTACGATGCCTATTAAAATGGATAACTTTCTGTTATTCACTTGCATGATACTTTTCATTTATACGTAGATTAAACACAGATCAGCCAAAATATTAAAACCAGTATCCATATATACATTAAACAGGTTTTAATATATTGCAGGTTAAGCTATAGCCAAAACCATTACCTTTACTATTTATGCTATTCTTAAGTATAGCTTTTTACTGTTTCCTTGTTAATCGATCACTGACTGCCATCATGTCATCTACCGATGTATAAAAACTGGAAGTACTCTGCTGATAAACAAATAACTGGCATGCCTAGTGCCTATATCACTGACAGTTGACTGTGGAATGTTTAGTAGCGAGGAAATTTCACGACTGGACTTGTTGCACATCCTATCACGGTACCATGCTGGAATTCACTGAGCTCCTGAGAGCGACCCGTTCTTTCATTAATGTTTGTAGAAGCAGTCTACATGACTAGGGGCTTGGCTCTATTATACACCTGTGGCCATGGAAGTAACTGCAACGTGAGATCCATGATTTGGATGGGCGAATAGTGAATAATTTTGGAATTATAGGGTTAATATTAGAATAACTTTGCCGTTTCACAATTGACTTTCACTGACATCATTTATGTACTCCTCAGCTGAGATGCTGCAAAGGACAAGCAGTTCTTACAGGGGTCGGTTGCAGTCCCGCACGGCGATCTTTATACCCCCTCCACAGGTACGTGAGCAGGAGCCGAAGGGACTCCAAACACCCCAAGCTCCTTCAACTGGCGTGGAGTCATGCTCCTTGGGGATGCAGAGACCATGTTTGCAGTGCTGTTTACAGAAATGAGAGAATAAAAATTAGATTAGATTAGACTTCAGGCCAGTAACAGCTCAAGTTCAGATAGTATTAGTAAAAACTATTGGAAAAATACAGAGGTGGAAAAAGTACAGAAAAATTGTAATTAAGTAAAAGTACCTTTACTTTGCTAAAATTCTACTCAAGTAAAATTAAAAGTACCCATCTACAAATCTACTTGAGTAAAAGTAAAAAAGTACTCAATTTAAAATGTACTTTGAGTAAAAGTTACATAGTTACTTTTAATCATTTGATGTAAAAAAAGTCATATCATATTATATATTAAATTGTTTTTAATGAACTATTATTTCATATAATATTTGGACCTTTCAGGCAGTATTTGTTCAGACCCCCACATAAAACATTTTCAAGAACAAGTAGCATAGGCTTCTATGATCCATTTTTGTCTTTACTGTTAAAAGTTATGGTCATATAGGTGACTATAAACTGTATTTTCACAGTTTTACAGGTCATTGTTATATTTTAACTTGCAATTTCTATGCTTTAACTGCTATTTACATGTTTTTTTTAACATTCAAGCAGATTGTTAAATGACAAAAATAAAAATTCTTGCCAATTTTTTTTTTTTTTAATTCTGAAAATTGTTTTTCTCCCAGCATTTTATTTTTTACTCAGTAACGGGGAGTTTTCCAATGTAGCAAAGTAAATTACTTGTGTCAAAATGTACTTGAGTAAAAGTAAAATGACCTATTTTAAAAACTACTTTAAAAATGACAAATTACAAACATAAAATCTACTCAATTACAGTAACTTGAGTAAATATAATTTTTTACTTTCCACCTCTGGAAAAATATAACATTTACTACAGTGCCATTCCTACTTACATACTTACAGACCTGCCGGTTTGCTAATGACTTAACCACCAATAAACCAGTTGTGCTCAAAACTGCACTATATTCCCTTAAACCTGAAATGACTAATCTAATCCAATAAAGATGCAGAAGGATTAGATGCAGCAGTAAATGGATTACAATTGTGTCTCCCTAAACAGAAACAGATAGAAGAAAGGTCTACATTATTGCAGGTTATATCAGAGGATCTGTTTCTCCTTTACGAGTGAAGCCACATCCAATAGCAGACTCTGTTCTGAATTAGGGGTGTTCTGGATTGATATGCAGCATGTAAACAAAGCTGGGGGAACCAAACATGTGAGAACCACTGGAACACAACTCACTTCAACCATGAGAATGAAGAATTTGTACTTTTGAGAGGAAGTTAATTTACACCTACATAAAGACCTACACAGCAATAAAAAATGACTATACGTGTAAATGTCAAATAGAGGTGGCATGATGCCACCTGAAACGATACTGATACTACAGCCTTGAGTATCTGTTGATATCGAAATAAATAAAAAAAACACATTTTTCCTCTCTTAAACTAAGCTGCAAATACATAATGTATATATTATATAATGTGATAATGTAGGCTAGTGGATTGATTATGGATTAGGCCTGTGTATAGAACTTGGGGATATGATACAGAGGTTTCGATTCAATATATCGCAACATATTGCTATATATTAAGCAATACCATATATTGTGATTGTGTAAATTACATTTTAGGAAAACTAATACACGTAAACTAATAATTAAAAATATATTTGATATTTGTGATAACATCACTGCCTTCTCACACTAAACTTGTATCACTCCGCCGAAGCGTTGCAGAGGAACAGCGTATATACACAGTACAGTTTTGAATCACCACCTCCACCGGCACCAGCAGCAGCAGCGTTAGCTTAGCACAGGCTAGCGCTCAACCATGGCACGCTCACTCGCAGCGCTGACTCGTCTTTTGTGGTAAAAAGGGAAGGAAAATCGCTCGGCTAATGCCGTCTGACAGCCAGAACAGTAACTTAACCAGCCAGGCTAGGCTAAGCTAAGTTAATGCTGAACTAAAGCAAGCTACGCTAACCTAACCACAGTCCAGCCGGCTAGCTAAAACCAACACCACCCAGCAAAACAGGCAGAAATGCTCTAAAAATTTTAACACATGCATTACTCTCACGAGATATTTTTCCACGCTTCAAAGTCACACAGCACTTTGTAGTTACCTTGGTTTGACAGCTGGTGTGTGTGTGTGTTTTGTTTTAATGGTGCCATTAAATAAAACACTCGCCTTTCCAGGAGCGCAGTCGGTTCCATCAGCCCAGGGCATGTGCTGGGTACGGCATCCACGCTGTGCTCCCTCTGGGCTGGTGCACCACAGCCTTCGACACTGCGTCTGGAGAACATCCACATTCACACACACACACACACACACACACACACACACACACACACAGACACACACAAACACATTGTGTTAGTTTGTAATGTCCCCATACACACACTCGTCAAAAAAACTCTCTCTCACAGTAAATACCCTTTAAATAAACACACTGAATTTCACAGATACACTGTATTACACTGACCAGTGCTTACATTCACAAACTAGCATATTAGCTCTTTTTAAGCACATGGGCATGAATTGAATAAATGAACTTCAATTAATGCAATCCATCTTATAGAGAAAGTTTCATAACATTGCTGTCCAATCAAAAACGGGTAGCTTCATTTGTGTCGATTTTTCATTCACTACATAATTTGTAAAAATGTGCATCTCCTGTAATTATTCTTCACTGCAGGTTTACTCTATTCATTTAATTAGCGCCACCATGTGGAGTAATGAAGCAGTAACTTTAGTAAGTCAAATTGGGGGGGCAAGTTATAGAGAGTTTAGATGTTTTACAGATGTTTTAATAGAATTATTGAAATATTGTTAGACGCCACATATCGATAATATATTGCAAACAAAATCGATACGATTAATCGCGATGTTAATATGCTGTCCCACTCCTATAAAATACTATAGAACCAACAGCTGTTAGAACCATAACTACATAATAATAAAGGTAACTTGTTATGTTCTTACCATATATGGGCACACCTGTGTCCCAGGCCCGAATATGAGTTCACATTGCTTATTGACATTGTATATCCGTCCAGGCTGCTGCTGCGGCAGCGGGTACGGCCTAGATACGGGCTCGTCGAGTAAACACTCCCCGTACCCTGTGCTAATAAGAAACGATCAAAAAAACGACTTCAAGAAAAAAACAAAACAAACAAGAGACACACAAAACACAGAAACACACCTTCAGTATGAGGTGAAGAGACTGCTGAGTGAGATACTTTCTCTGTTAGAGGATTATATATATATTTGTACATATCAATTCTGTTGTATCTCAGATTGGCTAATTCTGTGTTAAAAGTGCACATTGAAACAAATAAATGAATAGAAGTTATTAGACTACATTTACTGTTTAACTTTGAACAAAATGAACTTGACATGACTTATGATTATTACATTGTTACTGCTTATCAATCCTTATCAGTGCATTACAGGATAATGGCTTCTGACAGTATAGTGTTCTGGATGGTATTTCACAAAGCATGACTTCTCAGTTAGCCAGGTAACTTAAGCTCATTGGGTCCTATATATCAACCACTTGGAGGAGAAAATCTCTTCTTATAAACCCAACATGATTTTAGGAAGATTCTGAGCATGTTTTCTTTTTATTAGACATTTGTTCAATTCAAGAGCATAGCTGTAAACAAAAACAAAAAAAAAAAACATAAAAAAAAATCACCTATTTTTTATTTGAACTGTTCTCACTAACAATAAGCAACACACACACATCTTATATTGTGATAATGTGGGGAGCCATTGCATACACTAGTCAGCTGTACCCCTAGTAGTGATATGAGGCTACGTAAACACTAAGGCTACGTTCATATTACCAGGCTACCAAGTAATTCAAATCAGGTTTTTTTTGCTCAGTGTGGATCAGATGTGTTTTTTTCATGGCTGTGTAAATGTGCCAAATCAGATTTTTTCAAATCAGATTTGAGTCACTTTTATATGTGGTCCAAAATCGGATACGTATTCGATCCATGGACATGCATCCTGAATGTGAACGGTCAAATTAGAATTCATGCGTCTTTTTGCTTTTACGCATGAGCTACGTGCTTCTCTCTCATACTTACACATCTCTTGGTGCAGCTGTGCAGCTGTAGCTGCAAACACAGCAAAAGCAAACCACCTGGCCTTTTTTCGAGCTGTTTCCTGCTCCACATATGAGCTGCTAATGCTTCCATTTTACCTTTATAAAGCTTTGAGTCAATTCTCAAATATGAGTTTTTTTTTTGCTGTTGGTGAAGAAGGCGACGTTTATACGCGTATTAATGTACACATGTGAGGTGTTTCAGGGACAGATTCGTTCACATTACACACATATACAGATCACTTACATTTGTGAATGTGATTCAACATGATAACCAAATCTGATCTGAGCAAAAAATCGGATTTGAGAAATGTGGCTTGTAATGTGAACGTAGCCTAACAGCTCATTGATGCAGTATGTTTCGGACACTCTGCGGCCACGTTTTGGCTCTCAGTAGGGCTCCTAACTGGCATTTTTTTAGCAGGATAATGCTCGCCCACACAAATCAAGGGCTTCTTCTACAATTCCTATGATTTTTCCAGTAGGAATATTTCTCAGCTCTCTATTCTTCTACTGGACAGGCTTGGCTATTGGTGAAAGCCAACTGTGTAAACTGAAAAGTCTTGCTTTCCGTAAAAGAGACACAAGAAAACGTACTCGAGGAACTCAGTGATGTACTTCCTGCTGCATTTGGACCACATCCAGGGGTTGGTGTAGTAGTTGAGCGTGGGGGCCATCACGTGCTGCTGATTCTTAACCCCATCCTCCTTACACTTATTACTGTCGTCATGGGGCATGTTAAACCTGCAGAATACAATATACACACATTTTAGAGCTTCCATTTAGCAGATTCCTGATTACAGAGATTTGAGATATGGACGACTTTGGGAAATCAATCTGAAACCCATTATCAGGCCACTCTCATCCTTGTTTGATAATTATTGTTGCCTAACATGCTCAACATCTCTTATCCTTACAAGATAACACCTCACAACATAGGTGCATTTCCAGGCCAACCCCTAGGGTAACACTTGATCATCAATGTACATAAGGGGTGTCCAAACTTTTTTTGTTGGGGGCCAGAAGAAGAAATATATTTGAAGTCACGGGCCACAGACTCTGTAATAAAACAAATAATGAAATATACCACTTTAAATAATACATTTTCCTGATTATTTCATATACACACTATTTTACTTGACTTACTATCTTTATCTTTGACAGTGTTGTGTAGAGTAAGATTTTCCAAATTGATGTTTAATTTCATGATGTCTCTTACGGCAACTTTTAGACTCTTTGGCCCGTTTTTCTGCGCTAGAAATGCGCACTCTCTCCGCTTTTAGACTCTTTGGCCCGTTTTTCTGCGCTAGAAATGCGCACCCTCTCCGCTTTTAGACTCTTTGGCCCATTTTTCTGCGCTAGAAATGCGCACCCTCTCCGCTTTTAGACTCTTTTGCCCGTTTTTCTGCGCTAGAAATGTGCACCCTCTCCGCTTTTAGACTCTTTTGCCCGTTTTTCTGCGCTAGAAATGCGCACTCTCTCCACTTTTAGACTCTTTTGCCCGTTTTTCTGAGCTAGAAATGCGCACCCTCTCCGCTTTTAGACTCTTTTGCCCGTTTTTCTGCGCTAGAAATGTGCACCCTCTCCGCTTTTAGACTCTTTTGCTCCGTTTTTCCCCGTTTTCCGCTCCAAAAAGGGAAACGGGCCGCAAATGGCCCGCGGGCCGTTTTTTAGACACCCCTGATGTACATACTGCTCTCTTTAGTATGTCAATGTATGTTAGAATTCTTACAGAAAAGCTACAGCAGTAAAAACAGTAATGATACTTACTGTATGTGTGTGTATATTAATGTGTATATGCGTGTGTGAATGTGAGGCCAGAGCAAATCACGCAGGGTATGTAGAGCACTGGAGAAAGGTGTGATATGTACAGCATAGCTCCGTATAGCACCAGGAGCTCAATCCTCACTCAGCCTACAGTGATGTCACCACCTTCCACTGGATAAGAAAGGAATTTCCAAATCCCATCTTGCATATACAAGGAAAATATATGCGTAATTAAAAAGGAAAAAGTGAGTGCGCCTGGTACCTACTGACCAAAAAATCTAAGCTCATAGTCGCTTAGTTAAGCTCAGGAACAACGTCCTAACATAGACTCTTATTATTGAGAAATTATTGAGATTTCTTAAACAGCCCATATTATTTTCTTCAAATATACGAGAGAGACGTTTGTGTGGAGTCGGTCCCCTCAAAATGCACTATAAGATGCACTAAAAATCCCCAAAAATTACTAAAATTTTTCCCCAAAATCATAAGTGTGCCTTATTATCTGGTGCACCTTATGTATGAACTGTACCAGTCAGGTTTTAAGTAGCAGTAAAGCCATTAAAGCCAAGTCCAGTGTTATAAAGGAGTTTCTGTAAAGATTCTCCAGCACTAAGGAGAGTTTATTAGACAGTAGCCTGTGTGTTTACCGTGTTAAAACAAGCTACGCGGAACAAACCGCTAGCTGATAGTGCTCTGGCTTACCGAAACACTCGGGGTTCCTCAGTGTACTGCTGTCAGGCGGCATTTCCTAGCGCTAAGTGTTGCTAACTGCCTCTAGCGCTGCTGCTAACTGTGCTGTTGAAAATATTAGCAATTTAAGCTTACTGTAAATAAGTGGAAGCGCTTTACTCACCAAAATAAACTGTTTTCAGAAGAGAAATCTGTGTAGACTAACATCCAGTTAAATCAATTGTTCCTTTCTATTGTCGCTTAAAACGCGCCTTATAATCCGGTGCGCCTTATGTATGAAAATAGACCAAAGAATTGACTTTCATTGATATTGCGCCTTATAATGTGGTGTGCCTTATAGTCCATAAAGGTACTTAGTAAATATTGGCACGTTCCACATTTAAGAACATTTATTCTGGCCATTTAAATTACATGTAAATCCAAAATTCAGCTGTTTCTGTCATTTTGAAGCAATGGAAAAAAAGAGAGCTGTTAAATTATGTGCCATGCCTTAGAACAGGAGCCACGCCCACAGGAGGGCATGGCAGAAATAGTCGTTGACTAATTGAATAGTTGACTAATCGATAAAGCAATCGTGAGATTAGTCGACTAATAGAATAATCATTAGTTGCAGCAATACATTATTACAGTGTTACCATGCTGGCTATTAGCATGCAGCTAATCTAAACACCCATAACTAATCATAGTTAATCAAGCCAGAAACACTCCCTTTTTAAATATGGATATTAAAATCAGTCAACTGCTGTCATCCTGTTAGGGCATTCACTCTAAATGGTTAAGCTCTATGTAGCTTAGCAGCTCTATTTACCTTAAATGCTTTTTAATAGTGAGAGCTCATGCAGGTTCCATCTGGCAGACCCAACAAAAAAAGCTACCACAGAAGGCCTTGAGAAGTTGCTTATCAAGCACAGACGCAGTTTACGGGCTATTATCGCGGTGTGCTAAAGGGCAAGTTAAACATCACAATGATCTGAACCTCTCTGAGACAGAAGATTAGAACATTAGAGCGGGAAAGAGAACGAGAGACAGATACAGTAAATTAAAGCATGGCTCTGTATGCTGTGCTGTACGCTAGTGTGCTTGTGCGTGTGTGTGTGGTAAGGTAAATAGTGCATATGATACTTCAGACCCAAAGCTGCTTTGCTAAGTTAAGTAAAGCTAAACTCTAATTCTTAAAAAATATATATATATATATTTTAAAGTCAAACAAGTGCTGGATGTTAATCTACAAAGTTTTCTCTCCTGAAAACTGCTTATTTGGGTGAGTAAAGCGCTTCTGTTTATTTACAGTAAGCTTAGATTAGTAAGCGGGACTTTACAGTGTGTCCCGATTTAGGGGCCGCATGCTTCAGAGGCGGTTTTCGAAGGCAGATTGCGTCACAGCTGCGCAGTAATACACCGCCTATCTCTGTGGGTCGCATCCTTCCGAGTATGCTGCCTGTGAATTGGGACACACCCCGACACGCGCTGACTCCGGAAAGCAAATATGCACATGAGGCGCAATATTCTGACGGCACCCCCGATGCCGCGGCACCCTGGTTGAGAAACACTGATATAGATTATAATGGGCACTGACTGATTTTTGGCAAAGTTAAAGGATTTTAAGTGCGCCTTATAGTGTGAAAAATATGATATATTAGAACAATTGTTGAACACACAAGCTGAAAACCAGTGACACAAGTTAAAGTGTGGGTTT
Organism: Astyanax mexicanus; assembly: GCF_023375975.1. Lineage (NCBI taxonomy): Eukaryota > Metazoa > Chordata > Actinopteri > Characiformes > Acestrorhamphidae > Astyanax > Astyanax mexicanus. Next base: position 26,520,586 of record NC_064431.1, read on the forward strand.
GGTCACTTACACGTGGCCGAGCTCATGAGCAATGGTGAAAGCAGTACTGAGACCATTATCTTCACTGATGCTGCAGCTTCTGTAGGGGTCACACACTGTGCCTAACTCCGCAAGACCTTACAAAGCAGAGAGGAATCAGTATTAATAATAAGTTATCATCAATTACATTTAACGCACTGCTATTGCAATCTTTGCACACATCTTATACAAATCATTACAATGTTATTATTAGAAATTAATCACTTTATTACTGAAATTAATTGGTTTTGTACCTAACGTATCACACTTGTCTCGGGCTCGACAGATGTCCTGCCTGTGGAAACATACAGATCACATGTAATTATCACTAAAAAAGCCCTTGAGCATGTCATTAATGTTTATCAGTCCAGGTGTTACAGATTTAGTTGGCTATGTTGGTATTAGGGAAGCTGTGGAACCTGGTGATGAGAATGGCCGTGTCGTGGTGGCTGTGGTGGTTGTCATCGAGGTGGTTCTGACCCTGCTGCCATATACAGAAGTTCTTTAAAGTGGACTGTGCATTGAAGGAGATAACAGGACCCTCCTGGAGAAAGCAGAGAGAGACTCATTCCATAACTCAGTAAGATTCAGCCAAAAAAGCATCACTAGCATATCATCGCTGTCCAATTAAAACCTTTTTGATGTTTTTTAGTTTACTACACAATTTGAACAGGCAAACAGTCTGTTACTCTGTGTCAAAATTTCTTGATGAATGGACCAACATAAATTCTCCAAAACCTTCTCCACTGAAAGTTAACACTTTTTTATCTATCTATCTATCTATCTATCTATATATCTATCTATCTATCTGTCTGTCTGTCTGTCTATCTATCTAGCTATCTAGCTATCGAGCTAGCTGTGAAGTTATTGAGCTATCTATCAAGCTATCTATCTATTAAGCTATCTATCAACATATCTATCAAGCTATCAGCATATCAAGCTATTTATCAATCTATCTATTAATCTATCTACATATCAAACTATCTGTCGATCTATTAAGCTATATATCTAGTAAGCTATCTATATATCGAACTATCTATTGATCTGTCTATGAAGGTATCTATCGATCTATCTATTGAGCTATCTATCTATCAAGTTATTGAGACCAAATATTTAAAACACTAATGACTGTTTCAAAAACCCTTACGAAGAGTTTGCACAAACGATTTAAAAAGTGCATTTATCAAATACAGCATTTGATGGGAGTGGGAGTGGACGAAAACGCAGACAAAAAAAACCTTAAGTGAATTTGTGCTCAACAATCCTACATGACACGCTTACCAGCTCATTGTTTATGATGACCAGCTTCACCACAACAATGTTAATCAGGTTGCCAATGCTGGGATCCTTGTAGATTGAGGAAACCTGTGTGAAGACAAAAGAAGAAAAAAACAATGACTCTAAAACTGGTCAGTTTTACAATGGCTTCACTACCCATTTACTTCTGGTTAGAAATGTTGGTGTCATTGGACCTCAATGTTTCCAAAAACATTTTAAATACTTTCACAAGCAATTTCTGTGATATGGCATACTGAGTGATTGGAGCATAATGGATTCCTAAATCAATTACACTCCATGGAAAACGCAGTCATGTACATGATTACTGGGTCTTGCCACAGGATGGCATATAAGTGCCTCTCCCTATAAAAAAAAAGCCTTTTAGAGGCTAGTTTTGGGTAGTGTAGAATTTATGTGAGAAATCATGCACATACCTCTACAACTCACATAAATACAAAGATTTAGTCCAGTTGACAGACTTTAAAGGGGGTGCATCATTGGAATGAAAGAAGCAGGATGGTCATTTTGACAATCTGAAAGCCATCTAATCTATCCATTAGCAAGCTATTAGCATTGCCTGACATGTTTCAGTAGGACAATGCTTTGTTATTGTTGGGTCAATACGTGTACATGCTTATTTATTCCTCCAGCACTACTATGTTGCCAAACAGTGAATAAGTAAGCACACCCTGAGCATTACAGGTTGGAATTTCATATCTGAAACATTAAGCATTGTAGCATAACACAGTGCCAACAACAAAATACACAACATTCCTTCCAAAGATTTATGAGCAACCAATTCATCATCGCCTGTGTCTAAAAAGCTGTTTATCTTTATCAGATACTAATAACAGTAATAAATGCAGCCGCGTCAAGCTAAGCTTATTAGCAGGGCCTCGCCTAGCAATTCTATTTATAATCCGGTTGGTCAGCTGCTGGAGAAATACTTCTTGACTGTTGAGAAGTTGATTGCACTCCCAGAACCTGCAGAGAACGGTGGTCTGTGCCAAGATCAGAATATAGGTCAAGCTCACCTCCCTAACGGCCCTGCTAAAAAGCATCTCAAGTATGCCTTTTATGCGACATACCTGATTTTATTTCACTTTTTTTAACATTCATCATATCTGTCCGATACCTTTACCTCATGCTGTTCTTCTATTGTTCTGAAGGGCTGGAATTCAAGCAAACTCCTGCTTTAGAGCTACAGTACAGTACTGTGCTGAAAATGATATTTAAATCTAAAGCTTACACTTTCTGGGGGTCCACTTGTAACACCCTTTCTCAGCCTCACTTTATATTTAGAATTAAACAGACTGTGGACTTTAAAGCCTAAAGGACATGCTTTTCACGTGCATTTTACTAAAGAACTGGGAGACACAGAACTGGTTTAATGGACCTGACTTTAAATCTATTTTGCCAACTAAAGCTGCTAAATTTAGCAGGTTGCAGTTTTACCACAAGCGTGCACCATTAGTACAGTCATATGGCATGTTGGGTTTTTGGATTTTTTCACAGCATGTATAATTAAGCAAGAATACACTCGAGGTTCGTGCTATAATGTGTATTATTGGCAATATTACATGTTACAGCGCGAACCTCAAGTGTAATATTGCGATTACAGCACATTTCCATCATCGCTGTTTATTGAAAGATTTTGAGTTAAAAAGGACGAGAAAATATGATCTGTTTGGTTATAAAAACTCTGCGAGTTAAAATAGTTCCATTGCTGCTCTGTTTGTAGCTGCTCTGTTTGGCTTGTAAGCGCTGCATCGCTGCTAGTTTACCTGTATATGGTGGAGAACTGTACATGGAGAGCTTTGGTTACAGTGCATTACCGGCTGATAACGCCACTTAGAAAACGTCTCTTAGCCAATCACATTGCAGGGTCGGAACTAACTGTGGTATAATATGTAATAAACACTGACATGCTTTTTTTTTTTTCAGGAACTACAACTAGCATTGCGCCCCATGACGTTTGAAATGCTCCACAGGAGATAAAAAAAGCTAATCTGACCTGTGGAATATGTGTGTGTTGGATCTACTGCATTAAATGTGGATGTGAAAGGAGTTTTTGCCAGAGTCACTTGTCTGTTGGAAGGAACTTCCACTGGGTGTCAGTCGCGGTCTTCAAACACTGACTGGAGAGTTCCAAAACTAGCAATTTTCTTCTAGTGGTCTAAATATTATCAAAGCTTGATTCCAGTCTCTACAAACTAGCTATGGATATATATTTATAATTTATTTGTAATTTTTATCTCATTTTCTCCCCAATATACAAAGCCATTTACCCAACCCACTTATTAGGACTCCCCTTATCACAAGTGATGCCACAACACACCGGGAGGGTAAAGACTAGCACATTCCTCCTTGGATACATGTGAAGTCAGATACGCCTCTTTTCAAACTGTTGCTGATGCAGCATTGCTGAGTAGCATCACAACGCACTCGGAGGAAAGCCAAGCAACTTGGTTCTGATACATCAGCTCACAGATGCCTGGTGCTGAGTGATATCACCCTTTGGAATGATGAGGTAAAAGAGTGCCATCTACCAACCCAGAGAGAGAGCAAGGCCAGTTGTGCTCTCTCGGGGCTCCGGCAAGCTACATGAACAGGAATTAGAACAAGCGATCTCCTGATCACAGTGGCAGAGCCTTAGTCCGCTGGATCGCTTGGAGCTTGCTATGGAAATTTTTCTTTTTTATAGAAATCAACAAAGCAGTTTTGTAAGTCGCTCTGGATAAATGCATCTGCTAAATACCCTAAATGGAAATTTGTAAATCTGGCGCCCACTTTTTGCATCTCAGTGTATGATGTGTATAATTCAAGGTGGCATATTCTGAGTATAACCAAATAAATCACAATGACTTACAATAGACATCAGTGTAAGAATGTAGTGCTGAAGGCTGCTCCCGTGGTGTTCCACCATCTTGGAGTCGGCAACCACCATGACTTCCACGAAGCGCGGGTAGGAGAGGAAGCGCTTTGATCTCCGGTGAGGTCCTGAGTCACTGCTGCCGTTAGCCGGGCGCTGCTGCTTTTCCGCCGAGGGAAAGGGGCCAGAGAAAACCCCCGTGCTGAGAGCCTCCAGGTCAGACAGCATGCTGGGAGATGGCCCGCCCTTCTCCGCACCCCCCTGTACCCTTTGTGTCTGCTCATGACCTGGCAAAAACGCAAAGACGTCTCAGTACCGTTTTTAGAAACCTGCTGTATTAAAAGAGGAACGTACAAATGGACCAGCACCAGTATAGAAGTAATACAGCCAGCAGCACATGGGAGCACATACAACATGCATACAAAAATATAACTGTTTGCTGATGCTGTAATACTGTAATACACCTCTATAATACTCATATCACTGAAGGTGCAGAATATAGTGTAACATATACCTGAATCTACTAAACAATCACAATGATTCTGAGAGTCTTTAAGAGTCCTGGCCAATCACAAACTAAATGATTTGTTTCTGTGTTTGGTCCAAACAATGCAGCCAATCTTTACAGTTATGAAATCACATCAAATTTATTTAAAAGCAGCTATACAGAAATCTGATCACAGGACACTCAGACACCCAGACAGCTGATGTAATCTGATTCTTCACAAGTGCCAAACACTGTGTTAACACATTGGCCAAGAAGTCCCATTTGGAAAAATGACAGAAATTACATTTTCTCCTGTTCTGATGGTGAGTGTAAATATCAGCTAAAGCTTCCGGACCGTATTTGCATGATTTTGCAAAGATCTGTTTAATCTGTATGTTTTCTATTTGGTAATGTACCATATTATAAGGTGTACTATCAATGAACGTCTATTTTATGGTCTATTTTCATATACAGTATAAGGTACAGCAGATTATAAGGCGCATTTAAAGCAATAACAGTAAGGAACAAGGGTGTCACACAGTCATCTACACAAAGTTATCTCCTGAAAACTGTTTATTTGGGTGAGTAAAGCATTTCCATTTATTTACAGTACGCTTAGCTACGGTTAGCAGCGCTTAGTGCTAGTAAAAGCTGCCCGACAGTGCTACAATGAGGAACCCTGAGTAGGTTATGCTAATACTGCTCAAGCCTTGGTGATGGAGAAACTTTCCTAAAACTCCTTTATAACGCTGTACTTTAGCTGAGTAGCTTTACTGCTCCTTAATACCTGACTGGTAGAATTCATACATAAGGTACACTGTCGATTTTTGGGACAAAGTGTCTTTTTAAGTCTTATAGTGCTGATAAATACAGTAATAAACCTTTTGTTTAATAAGTGCAAAATGGGTTAAAAGACGAGGCAGTTTTTCTAGTGTCTGGTTTTACAAAACATATATTTTATAGTAACAGCTCTAGTAAAATATATTTCTATAAACATTTTACAAACGTATCGATTTCTATCACTGTATAAGACATTTACACTCATAAACAAACAAATGCTAAGACTAAGCTAACCTCAGCTAACAGTTATTATCCTTGTCCTGTACAGCTTGTTTCCTTCAGCTGGAAAATGGCCATTGTGTGAAGAGATAAAATAAACTGATATCAAGCATAATATCAGTTTACTCCATTACTCAGTGATGCTGAATGCTTAATTTTTCTTGATTTATTACAGCTATATACTAGTGCTTTGATACACAAAGCAAAGCTATTAATGTTCATTTGCAACCTCTGCTAAAGGCGAATACTAGAGCAAACATTGTAAAAGAGCTACTAAGCATTAAAATAGGCATAATTCTTGGGCTCAATACAGTTAGATAACAAAAAAACGTTATTTCTGACTGAGTTTAAAATTGTTTATATAAAATACAGAATAGAACCTCTGCAAGCATCCAAGATAAGACTTCTACTTCTACTGCACGTAGCACAAAAGAAAAAAAAAAACTGACCACAGCTTAAACCCACTAGCCAGACAGCCAACAACACACAAAAAGAAGAGTTGTATGTATGAACTTCCAGCGTTGATTGAAACATACCAGATATCTGATGTAATTACTGGCCTTACCAACCCCTTACTGAGCCTTTGAGCCCCTACACTGAGGTCTGAGGAATCAGCACCAGAAGGTTACTCTGGTTTCGGGGAATGACGCTAAACTAACACTCTGCGCTCTGTTATACGAATTCCACTCTCCAACCAAACAGCCTTTCTAGGTCTGCAGCCTCTTAGCAGCAGATCAAACCCCGAGCTCATGGCATTGAATGACTGCAAACACAAACAACGGGCAACAGGCCCTCTAAGTGTTTAGCATTGTTATTGGAATGAGATGAGAAATGGTTTGTGGCGAGGGCCCGAGTCTGCCTCTCAGCAAGAAGCATCGCGTCCAGAAAAAGGAGGCTGTTTTAAGGGGGTTCACGCTAGGTAAACTTGGAACGCTGCCACGAAATCAATGATGGAGCAGAAGCCAGCTTTCCCATCTCTGAAGCACATGCAGCCAAGCTGCAGCCTCTGGATAGAGTAGCAGAGTTTGTGGAACTCTAAGCTTCTAGTGTGAATGCTTCTAAAGCTTATCTACCTAAGAAGTTAAGATTTCACAGCTTGTCTAGAGTCCCTGTAGACCCAGGACTCTAGAGCACATCCAGCTCTGGGACCACTTAAAAATTATAGGTTTCTTTGATTTCACCACGTTGAAAACTTCTGGAATATAATCAAGAGGAAGATGCATGATCACAAGCCATTAAACCAATCTGGCATAAAGTTATCCAAAAGCAGTGTGTAAGACTGGTGGAGGAGAACATGCCAAGATGAAAACCAGGTGATTAAAAACCAGGGTTTTCCCTACCAAATATTGATTTCTGAACTCCTAAAACTCTTAAAAGTTTGGGAGAAATGTTGTCTGTAGTTTATATAATAAAACAATGTTTATTTTATTTTTAAACATAAACCTATGAATAGCAAAATCAGAGAAACTAATTCAGAAACTAAAGTGTTCTCTTAATTTTAAGCTGTATATATGAACCTGTTGGCACCACATCTATAATGCCAGGTGTGATGTAGCTAGAGGGGTATAAAGCTTGCAGTAATCAGCTGTGGAGCAGTGGAAGGAACTGTGTTCTGTAGGATGATGATTGTTCCTCCATTCAGTCTTTTTGGGATGACTTGGGGAGTTGGGAGATGATGAAGTTGGTTGAGGGGTGATCATCCAACATTTCTGCATGGAATTAAATCCTTACAACAATCAAACCTGAAAAAAATCTAGTAATTTATAGTAGAAAGCCTTCGCTGGAAATTACAGACTTTATTTATGCCCTGTCCACATGAATCCTGAGGTTTTTGTATCCACAAGAAAATGCCATTTTCACTCTCTAAAAACATAGCTTTTTCAAAAGATGGAGATTTTTGAAAACTTTTTCGGAAAAATTTCCGGAAACGCTCACATCACACAGTGAGTCTGCGAAAGTTTCCTTTTGCTAGCATTAGCTTAGCCTTTTCAGAATGAGAATTGATTGAGAATTGGCAAAAGTCATGGAATAGCAGTATGCAAATTGATTGTAAAATGTTACCTGAGGAGGCAGCTTGGGAATGCCTACACCTGCATTAGTTGTGAGGTGTCATCTTGTGAGTGAAGCTGAACACTGGCCTGCATGCTCATGGCAAGGCGACGTGAATTATCGTTGTTCAAGTGAAGCCTCAGAGTGAGTGCCAGATAGATGGGACATCCCATTTTTGGAGTTGCCCAAAGTGTTGCCCAGTCGTGATGAGCGACTCACCTTGCAAAATCATTAGACATTAGATAACTGTTTCTAATAACTACTTGGTAGTTTGTCAACCAGTTTGTCATTTTAATGCATTTGTGGGCGGTGCTCCAGTACGGCAGCTAAGGTAGTGTCTTGTTGAAAAGAAAAACTACTCATAATACGCCTTTCATAAACTCTCTGGTTATCTTGAATAAGCTTTGTGCTCTGGTGCGTTTAGGAGGCTAAATATTTCCTTTATTTACGTATCGGGATATCAGAGAGAAAAGCAGCAGCACAAAGGCTGTGTTGAGGTTGGTGAATAAACAGCAACGCGCAGCGTTCGTGTATTACATTACACGCCATCCAAATTTATTTTCACTGCGATGAATTTCCCAATGTTTGGAGCCATTCACCGCTTAGCCACAATGCAGCTCGCCGTGGCTCCGGCAGCATTTGGGCCTATCAGGTTTCCTTATCTGCAGGCCACAGGAAGTGCAAGAGTCAACAGGATTCTGTCGCAATAAACTGAGATGGAGAGAACGATACCGAGAACACTGGGAGTGATTTTTCCTGCTGCACAAAAAAAGCCTCCCTCGCTTCCCTCACTCACATTTATTTTAAAATAGAAAAGGGGCCGAATAAAATTAGCCTTAAATAGTAGCAGGAACGTATTTGTGGCCATGCCGTAAAAGTCTCAAGGCTTTGTGGAGGAAAAAAGAAAAAAGTTCCCACCCAAGAAGAAGCTCAAACGAGTGGACTATCTCACTGACCTTATATCTGTCACTGATAACAGAGTTATACTTTATTTGGCTTTACTTTCTGCTTTTTGAGACAAAATTTGCTTTTCACAGTTTTGCACAGTTTGCATGCTGGACTTTTTTACGTTTTTGACTTAATACTTAATACTGATTTTGTATAGTTTTGCATATGCTGTACATACACACATATGGACAAAAGTATTAGAACACCTTGCATTAGGCATGGTGCCAAAATGTTCATGTTTCAAGACACTGAGCAGACTAGGGCTGCAACTAATGACTATTTTAGTAGTCGACTACTAAAAACTGCCAATTATTTGTTCGATTAGTCACGATTTTTTTTTCATGCCCTTTACTTTTTCTTCCACCTGGTGAAGAGAGATAAACATTTAGGCCCCAAGACCAAGTTTTGATGTACCTATGTTAAACAAAAAATTACAAAGTATATTATGTGAAGCATTCACACAGGCTGGAGGTTATTTTCAGGAGATTCAAGGATACTTTGTTTTTTTTTTTTACTTTTTTTCTACCTTTTTGCAAGCATCTGTTCCCCCTTGCGCTCTCTCTCTCTCTCTCTCTCTCTCTCTCTCTTTCATTTCATCACACATTAACGACGCATCGACAATGAAATTCCGTGTCAACAATTTTTTATAGTCACCATTGTCGGTTTTGTTGACTAATCGTTGCAGTAGATAGTCTTATTCAAAGTTACATACAAATATGGTTTGCTGTTAACTCAGAAATTCCCTTAGTTTGTAGAAGCCACACAGCAGTGCTGCTGGAGTTTTTAAACACCTCAGTGTCACTGCACAGCAGCATCGCTTGGGGAAACTAGGAAACTAGGTTTAACTATATATATAACCTGTTTGGTGGTCAGACACTTTAGGTTGAGTCGACTCATTGAGTGAATTAATGAATCAAAACATTGTTCGCAAGCCCGTGCGTTCATATCACGAGCTGACCTCGTGTCACACACTAATGGATTCTGGATTATACTTCAGAATGTGAGTTTTTGACTGAAAATTGAGAAATAGCGTACTAAATGAGTCACAGAAGAAACTTTAAAGGAGTGATTATTATTGTTTTCCACAAATATTCACAGATCTACACAGGAGAGCAATGGCACTGCAGTTTTTAGAAACAGTGGGATTCATTTCTAACTAAATATATGCTTTATCACACTTGGTGTTTGTGTCAGAAATGCTGGAACTTTTTTCGGTACAAGCTTTGTCCTCAGACTGAGCGGAATATGTGGAAAATATGCACACATTGGTCTGTGGGGGGTGCTGGTAACCAAGGTAAGATGGATAAACACTTCAGAAATGAGTAGCGTTTTCGGATATTTTACATTAAAAAGATAAAATCTCTTTATGTAAAATCGTGATAATTCCATTTTGAAAATTGCATTAAAACTGTAATTCGAATTAACCAAATTAATCGTGAAACTCGCACAGCACTATTTAGTCGATGATTAGCAATGACTTATAGCACTGTTGGGATTGCAGTTTATCAAAACTGCCCAAGTCAGCTCTGCCACATATCATCATCCTGCTGGGACTTCTTGAGAAAGATGTCTGTCTGGCCTTGTGAAGAAACTGTGTTCAATGTGTGTCAACTTTTGATACTTTTTGATATAGTACTCCTGGGAGACTCCAAAAAAAAAGCAAAAAAGTGCCAATTTCCAAACACTGCACTGTCTTACCTGAAGAGTCGCATGGAGACGAGTCTTCTTTGGCGCTCTGCATTTGGTGCTGTGCATCTTTTCTGTAGACTATGTGAGGTTTGATGTGTTCTTCTGCATAATCTTCCCCGTTGTAGCTGTGAAGGGGCTCCACAAAATACTCCCCTTCTGAGGACCTGAAAGTGCCGAGCTGCAAACAAAAAAAAAACAACAAAAAAAACAACAGCACTTCAATTGGAGCGTGCCTTTGGAGGTGTGTGTGCCCACATTCCACAAGTTGCTGTTAATTGCACTTGTCATACCCCCCTCGACGACATTTATGTCCGAACTCCCTCTGAAATTATGCAAGAAGCAAAAAACAGAACAAAAAACGGAGACGTACTGCACGGGGGTATTAGCCAACAGGCCCCAAAGGGGGAATATCAGCGATGGCTATCAGAAAATTATGGTATAATGTGATATGTTTATGTTGTTAGAGCCGACAGAGGGGGGGAAATGTGCTGAGCTTGGTGATTTGAGGCTAGCACTCCAACACGTGAGGTGTGGTCTTTCGCACTACGGCACTACAGTACTACAGTACTACAGCCAAGCCTGCGAAGCGTGAAGAATTGCAATTAGGAATACTGTAGCAACAAACCAATCGAAACAAGAACAACACTTCTACTAAAAAAAACTACATAGCTCTCGTTTTCTAAGGCCAGAGCTCGTCCTGGGCCAGCTGTGGGGGGCTCTGGCTGGTCCAGATTGGGGTTTTAAAATCTTAAGTTTAAAAAAGACCCAAAATATTGCACCTCATTTCAACAAACACACAAGTAATTTTCAGAAATACATGTCCTTTATAAAGAGGAAAATGTGATCTTTAAACTATATCCTCAGGTCCACACGGCTTCTCTACGTTACTGCAACAATTAGCGTTAACAACTTTATAAACCCTAACAGAGAGCCCTGTGGGACTCCACAAATGCGCAACAATAACCAAATCATTTTGAAGGGTTTCTGCATTAGGACTACATGTAAGTAATGAACTCTAAACAATTAAGCTTGACAAGCTTTATCTGAAAGTAATAACATTTTAATATATGAAGAAGATGAGTTAACTTTTAAAACCATTCTTTTTACAAGGGGAGAAATCAGTATATAATCGATTTTATAGAGTAGAATGAGGTACTGAGGGACACCCAAAGGCCACTGCAGTTTCTGAATCAGTTTCTCTGATTTTGCTATTTATAGGTTTATGTTTGAGTAGAATTAACATTGTTGTTTTATTCTATAAACTACAGACAACATTTCTCTCAAATTCCAAATAAAAATATTGTAATTTAGAGCATTTATTTGCAGAAAATGAAAAATGGCTGAAATAACAAAAGAAGATGCAGAGCTTTCAGACCCCATCAATGCAAAAAAACAAGTTCATATTCATAAAGTTTTAGTTTTAGTTCAGAAATTAATATTTAGTGGAATAACCCTGTTTTTTAATCACAGTTTTCATGCATCATGTTCTCCTCCACCAGTCTTACACACTGCTTCTGGATAACTTTATGCCACTCCAAGGTTTTCAATTTGGTCTCTAATTTTTTCCAGAGCTGTATATGTTATTCATCTTTATTTCTTTAGCATCACAAGCTGTTTCAGCTGCGTGACCTGTATAAAAGGTATGTTTGAGTCTGATGGTTTACAAGCATGTTCAAACTGACCAAGCTAAACAATCAGTATGACCAAGATTGACAATATTTTTACGATATTGTGACCAAGCTGGCTGACCCTCCTGACCTGTATATTTTCACCTGTATATCCAGCTTTTTAACTACCTTGACCATCAAAGAACAGTTTAGACCATCTAAATCCAACTACCTGTAAAAGATGGTCTTAAGTTTGATATTTCACAGCAGCTGATCTCCAAGTATTCAGTTTGACAGGGTTAAAGTTACACTCTTGATCCACTTTTCGGGAAAATATTCAGACGTGTGAAAGTCATAAATTGTGATTTATGGAGAAAAATGGTTCTTTTATGGTATCACTTTAAGAAACCTTGGTAGAACCCTTTGTGTCCTTGTTTGTAAAAGCAAAGTGGTACAGTGGGCCATCCATCTGCAGTCTGAAAACCATTCTACTGCTTTTATAAAGTCTAACAGCAGGCAGATTTACTAAAAGGCGCTAATTGCTGATGGTCTTTTGAAGGTTTGCACCATCAGGAGTGGGCAGTTTAGCAGTTTCCACACAAAGAACCTTCATGCGAATGAACAGAGGTGCTACTTCTCAATTAGCATATGACCAGGCCAACATAAACCCTTCTTTAGCTCACATTCGCTTTTGTATGGCGTTTCGTTTCCATCAGGTAGGAGAAATAAAATGTTTGCAATTGTTTTTTCCTGTTTTCGGCAGCAGAACATCTATACAATGTTTTCAAAGTGAAGTCAATAGAATAACGTTTGGCAATGAATTCACATAGACAAGCAGCTGCATTATGAACATAACTTGACTATGTGCTACAAATCATACTGGAAGCTTCCAATAGAACAAAGAAAAAGAACACTTACCATAAATAACTTCAGACTTAGTCACACATAGCCTTTAAGGCTACGTTTACATTACCAGGCTGAAGTGACTAAAATCAGATTTTTTTCATGGCTGTGTGAACGTGCCAAATCAGATTTTTCTTTTAATCAAATTTGAAGCGCTTTCATATGTGGTCCTAAATCGGATACGTATCCAATCCATGGACATGCAACATGAATGTGAATGGTCAATTTGGAATTCATGCAACGGATTCTCATTAGCATTAGCTCTACGTGCACCTCTTTCGTACCCACATATCTCTTGGTGCAGCTATAGCTGCAAAAAAAAAAACAGCAAAAGCAAACCGCCTGGCCTTTTTTTACCTCCTCGACCAGCATGAACTTCAGACCAGCTGTTTACTCTCCACTCCAGCAAATGATGCTCCACATATGATATGCTAACAAACACATCCATTTCCCTTTATAAATCTACGAGTAGTAGCAATGTTAATACACGTATCAATGTGCGCATGTGAGTCGTTTCAGGGACATAATTGTTCAAATTGCACACAGATACAGATCACTTACATTTGTGAATGTGAACCGTCAAGATAGGCAAATCCGATCTGAGCAAAAAATCGAATTTGAGCAATGTGGGTTGTAACGTGAACGTAGACTAAAAAGTCTCTAAAACGTTTATGCCATTTAGGGCTGTAGTGACGAGTCAACATGATTGACAAAATCAGTTCACACTTAGCTTGCTCACCAAAAGTGACAGACACAACAGATTACATATTTTCTCATTAAGTATAAAAACAGTTCACTTTTCCACTATTGGGAAAAAAAAATATCGGCAGATTAGTAGAGGTGGGAATCACACTGCATATCACGATACGATATTTTTTTTTTAATATAATTTTATTTTTAATTCTTCCCATTTTTCTCCCCAATTTACACGGCCAATTACCCAACCCACTCAGTAGGACTCCCCCTATCACTAGTAATGCCACAACACACCAGGAGGGTGAAGACTAACACATGCTTCCTCCGATACATGTGAAGTCAGCCACCGCTTCTTTTCGAGCTGCTGCTGATGCAGCATTACCGAGCAGCCAGCGCGCTTGGAGGAAAGCACAGCGGCTCGGCTCTGGTACATCAGCTCACAGACGCCCTGTGCTGCAGACATCACCGTAGGAGTGATGTGGGGAGAGAGCGCCATCTACCCACCCGGAGGGAGCAGGGCCAATTTTGCTCCCTCGGACGCCGGCAGCTTGAAGGCAAAGCTGCATGAGCGGGGGTTCAAACCTGCGACCTCCCGCTCATAGTGGCAGCGCTTTAGACCGCCACGATACGATATTAACACAATACACTGCCTCTGATAACGATGATATTATGATACTGTGATTTTTAATACTTGATATATTGCAAGACAATCAAACAATCTCTACAATACTTCTAAATAAGCAAATACTGAGAATTAGGGATTTATTGGTGTCAGTTTCACAGAATTTGGCAACCAATTTTCTTCAATAAAAATAGCGATATTTGACACCACAAAATCGATAATGTATCACTAACATAATCAATACAATATAAGTCTCTGGAAACAAATAAGAGACTACTTCAAAATGATGAGAAAACCTCTGGAATATAATCAAGAGAAAGATGGATGATCACAAGCCATCAAACCAAACTGAACTGCTTGAATTTTTGCACCAGGAGTTATCCAAAAGCAGTGTGTAAGACTGGTGGAGGAGAACATGCCAAGATGCATGAAAACTGTGATTAAAACCACAGTTTTTCTTTGCATTATTTAAGGTATGAATCCTCTGCATCATTTTTCTAATCTTCTGCAAATAAATGCTCTAAATGACAATATTTTTATTTGGAATTTGAGAGAAATGTTGTCCGTAGTCCGTAGTCCGTAGAATAAAACAAAAATTTTCATTTTACTAGCAAAATCAGAGAAACTGATTCAGAAACTGAAGTGGTCTCTTATTGTTTTCCAGAGTTGTATTGTGATATCTATATTTTGTCAACTACCAAAGTAGCTATAATGTTTACACCCTATTAGAACTGGTAGCATTGTATAATCGGGTAGTTTTAGCAATGGAATAGAATGGAAAATTAGGTCCCTCACCACCAAAAAGAGCATTCTGCATGTTTACTTCATACTGTATCTCAGCTGAGAATTTATATTAAAAGCATGCAAATAGCAAACTGCAGCCTCAAAGCATGATTTAAGCTATTTTGTGAATTCTGCCTATTAACATTCCACATTCTGAGAGCATGCAGATTCTTCCAACTAAACAGCTTCATCTGTCCTGGAACGCATCTGGGCATCTGTAGCGTACGCCAGACAGCACGGGCGATTCCAACAGCCTGCGTGCAGAATCTGCAGAGACTCGTCCAGCAACAGTGCAGCGTCCAGCAGAGATTCTGAGCGATTAACAAAGTGAGTGAGTGTGAGCGAGTGCACACGAGTCCTCCTCCCTCCTGCACCATGACACACTTTTAACTTTCCTTCAGCACTGGATCTTAAGGAACTCTTGTTATGGCTATGAGCAGAAGAGTGGAGATAAGGCAGCTGTAAGAGAGCAGCGCAGTGCAGCACGTGAAAATAGAAATATAACAACATGGAAAACCCAATAAATCCCACTCCCGAGACCGCCCAGGACCGTTCCCGTCCCGTTTACATCACGCACTAACGTCCAACTCACTCGACTAAAAATACAAAGTTATGGGAGAGTCCGTTGTGCGACTTTCTACACTACTCAGCGCTCTCATCTACGAGGAGATGATGCCATAGTTGCCATATAAGGACTTGCACTGACATCAGCACTGGAGCAGCTACGTCACTGCTGATTCGCTCAACACGTCACCTCCTTTCCCCTCTTTTCTCTTTCTACTCTCCACTCAGTTTAGAGGGGGAGATGTGGAGCACGGGTCACTTCATGAAAACCCAGTCTTTTCCAATGACACGGTTCCAAAGACATGGACATTCACATATGTATGAATTCATACTAAACAAGCAAAATGAAATACTGAATAAAGACCCGTTATATTACAAAATACTCTAATACTCATGAAGACTTATAAGATGCATAATATAGAACTATATAACAGCCTTATATCCATATAACAAACCATATGCCATCATATAATAATTACCATATAACATTAAACCATTAATAATTACCATATAACACACAGTACAATAGACTCATCACAATATACCATATAGTATATGTTACCATTACACACTGGCCAACACATATGATGTAATATATGTCCATAATATACACTAATGCAGTGTGCCATAATACTCAATGGCCAATGTGACCCAACAGACTGTCCCATATTACCATATAACACATTGTATTATAATACCAAACACACACAATCTCCATTATTACCAATACCACAGCACATAATTCCTGAAGTACAGCTCCACTTAATCATAAAACACACAGTATTTTAATACCAAACACACTGTATCAAAATACCAAACACACACTGTCCATTACAATCAATGCATGTGTCCAACACACTGTCCAATTTGACCATACAATACACTGTACTGTAATAATAAACACACTGTCTCATACAACCATTTAACACATTGTAATGTATCATATTACCAAACACACAGCCTCACACAACCATATAGCACCTTATATCAGAATACCAAACATACTGTCTCATATAACTATATTTTGCCCCATAATACTCAAACACACTGTCCATTATTGCCAACATGATGGCCAATGTGACCAAATCCAGTGCCCCATATAGCCCCTGTCACATGTTACAATACAACACACTGCCCCCAAATTACACAACACACTGCTCCATTGCCTGAGCACTCTGTCCCACATTTTACCAAACACATATCATATCATATTCATATTACTGTACCACACAGTGTGCCAAACTACCAAACACACAATCCCATATTACCATATAACACACTTCCCCACATTCCCAAATACAGTGTTCCACAAACACACTGTCTGATTACACCATATAACACACTGCCCCAGATTACACAACACAGTCTCCCACTGCCAAACAGAGTCCGCATTTCACACATCTGAGAGTGCTGTCCCCCATCATACCATCATACGTCAACATATGACTGTACACTGTCCCAAACCAAACTGTCCAACAGTATCAATGCAACTGCCCATGTGACCTAACACAATGTCCCATATATATTCACAAAAAACCCTTATAATAAAACACTCTCCCTCATGTCTAATACAATATAATACTGTCCCACATTCCACTCATGTGGTGTTCATCAAACACCATATAACAGACTGTCCCATAATACCAAACACACTGTCCCATATAACCATACAAAAGACTGTCCCAGAACACCATATGACAGACTGCACCATGTTACCAATGAAACTATTCCATATAACATATTGTCCCACATTACCAAACACACCGTTCTATATAACAATACAACACACTGTCCCATAGCACCAATTATCAGATTGTACTACATTACCAAACACACTGTCCAATTAAACCATATAACAAACTATCTTATATTACCAAACACACCAATCCATGTAACCATACAACAGACTGTCCCATATTACAAAACACACTGTCCCATAAAGCCATACAACAGACTGTCACACATTACCAAACACACTGTCCCATAACACAATATGACAGGCTCTCACATATTACCCAACAAAAAGTCCCATTTCACCATAGAACAGACTCTCCCACATTACCAAACTGTCCCACATTACCAAACACACTTTCCTATCACGCCTAATATCAGACTGTCACATATTACCAAACACGCTGTCACATGACACAATTTGACATGCTGTCACATATTATCCAACACAGTGTCCCATAACACCATATAACAGACTGTCATATGTTACCAAACACTGTCCCACAATCACACTGTCCAATGTTACCAAATATGCAATACCACGTGACTCATCATCACACAGTGTACCAGAACACATAGCGTAACGTCATGAGTTACAGTACGGGAAAGTTTACACTCACCAGACCGGAGCAGAGGCTGATGACGGCGGCATGCTCCGCGTGCGCGTTCACGTGTCCCCGGTAAAAACAGTGCTGATACGCCGTCTCCTCCTCTTCCTCCTCCTCTTCCTCAGTGAAGTTCCGTCCTCCGCCCAGCCCGAGCACCGTGACGCTGTAGGCGGGCGCCAGGAAGCCGCTGTCCAGCGTCAAGTTCAGGCGGTAGTCCTGGCCGAAGGCGGCGATGCGGTAGTGCACGCGCTCCGTGCTCCAGTGCTCGTGCTCCGTCGGCGCGTCCACGCTCCGCCTCTTGCGTTTGAAGTGCGCGCTCGCGGGCAGCGGCTCGCCGGCCTCGTCCACGCGCGCGGGAGTCACAATTTCGTAGGCGCTGAAGTGCTGGTGCGAAGTGGCTGCCGTTGCTGCTGCACGAGACCAAACACATCAACACGGAGCATTAGCACGAGCTACGACTGACAGGCACGAGACGGTACAAAACAGGCTTGTGCAGTTTTACATTCAAAACAGCTGACATAAGTTTGAGAGAATCCGATCCGAATCTTTAGAACTGTCAGTTGAAATAGACAACATTTCTCTCAAAGTCCAAATAAAAATATTGTTATTTGCTGAGCTTTCAGACCTTAAATAATACAAAAAAAACAAGATCATGTTTATAAAGTTTTAAGAGTTCAAAAATAAATATTTGTTGGAATAAACCTGGTATCCACCAGTTTTACACACTGCTTTTGGATAACGTTATGCCACGCCTGGTGCAAAAATTCATGCAGTTCAGCTTGGTTTGATGGTTCTCTCTTGTTCTCTTAGAACTTAGTGGAAACTCGACTCAGTTTGGTGACTCGTTTTAATGAATCACTCTTCAACCGATTCGTGATTCACAGGCAAATGTCAGACAGTATCCTCACCTCCATTAATTTCCACTCTCTCTATTTCTCGCATTCTGTCTAAAGTAGTTGGAAACTAGACTCAGATGAGTGGATCGTTTTGACGAATCACTCTTCAACCAAATCTCTTGATTCACAAGCAAAGACAAAGTTTATTATAACCTCCATTCATTTCCACTCTCCTTCTGTAAGAAGTGGAAATTCGACAAAGTTTGGCGACTCGTCTCAGTGAATCACTCTTCAACCGACTCGTGATTCACAGGCAAAATCGGACAGTATCCTCACCTCCATTCATTTCCACTTATTTCTCTCAATGTATTCATTGTAGTTAAAACTCGACTTAGATTAGTGACTCGTTTCACTGAATCAGTCTTCAACCGAGTCGTGATTCACAAGCAGAAGTCAGACAGTATCCTCACCTTCATTCATTTCTACTTACTCTTTCTATTTCTCTCATTGTATTCATTGTAGTTAAAACTCGACTCAGATTAGTGACTCGTTTCAGTGAATCAGTCTTCAACCGAGTCGTGATTCACAAGCAAAGTCAAACTCTTTCATCACTTCAATTGTTTTCCACTCTCTATCTATATCTATCTCGTTTTATTAGAAGTCATTGAAAACTCGACTCGAGTTTGGTGACTCGTTTAAATGAGTCACCGATTCGTGATTCAGTAGCAAAGTTAACCTTTATCATCACTTCAATTACTTTCCACTTTTTATCTATACGTATCTCATTCTATTAGAAGTAAATGAAAACTCGACTCTGTATAGTGACTTGTTTCAATGAATCACTCTTCAACCGATTCGTGATTCACGAGCAAAGTCAAACTGTATCCTCACCTCCATTCATTCCCATTCATTGAGGCTCTTGAAGTCTCGCGCTCACTGAAACAGTTGCACTCGAAGTGCATGCATCAAACTAGCGTACTTGCACGAGCTCCTATTGATAAAATATCCAATAGCCAATACAGTGAGCGCGGACCGTTCCAAAGCCCCGACCCATTCATTCATTCATCCCCGGGACCGCTTACCTTTCCTCGAGTCCGCCGGGATCACTGCACGCGCCAGGTCCGGCAGCACGCACAGCACAGCCCAGAGCAGCGCGTGCATGGTGGAGTATCCCCCTTCACTCGTCCTCCTCCTCTCTGCTCTGTTGCTTCTTCTTGTCTTTCTCTCCTTTTCTCCCGCTGTCCTCTTTAATCCCCCAGCCGGCGTCCAGCAACGTCCTGCCCGCGCGCCGTTCGGCCGGCTTCACATGTCCCGAGCGCCTCGCGCAGTCCGCGCGCAGCGTGCATACTGCGTTAAAGAAGGGTGAATGGGTGGGTGGTTGAGTGAGTGGGGTGGGTGGGTGTGGGTGTGTGTGTGATTGGGGTGGATGGGGCTGGGAGGGGGGAAGTTGGATGTTGTGGGCTCCTCTGCACGGTGGGCTTCGGGTGCACGCTTTAACTCTGGCCCATGAAGAAAAGTCAAAGGGGCGTGATCTGCGGTGGACGGATGGGTACGCCCCTACACCCAAACCACGCCCCACTTGTTGGTTGCCTGCATACCTGCAGTGGCGCAACAGGCTGTGGGAGGATTTGGGGAGGCTGTGGTGTTACCAAGAGTGTAAGAGGGATTGTCATGCATCAGGCAGGTTTTCTAGGAACACAATTCCAGAGTTCCTACCCAAGTATGGGAAGTATGGAAAGTATGGAGTTTGATTTTTATATATTTCCAGGTCTGGAAAAGTATGGAAAATAGAACATTATTATACAGATTTTTTTTTCAAGATTAGTGGTAACACTCTGGAAAAAGTACACATAACGTATTATAATCATTATTAGAATACTGTGCCTTATAGTCTCAAAACTTGAAAATTATGTTTATAAGACTTCATACTACACAGAAATGCCAGCTTCTTTGCCAGCTTAATTGTATGTATGTATACAGCTCTGGAAAAAAAAATAAGAGACCACTTCAGTTTCTGAATCAGTTTCTCTGATTTTGCTATTTATAGGTATATGTTTGAGTAAAATAAACATTCATGTTTTATTCTATAAACTACAAACAAAACTTCTCACAAATCCCCCCCAAAAATATTGTCATTTAGAGCATTTATTTGCAGAAAATGAGAAATGGCTGAAATAACAAATACAATGCAGAGCTTTCAGACCTTAAATAATGCAAAAATCAAAGTCAATATTTGGTGGAATAACCCTGGTTTTCAATCACAGTTTTCGTGCATCTTGGCAAGTTCACCTCCACCAGGCTTACACACTGCTTTTGGATAACTTTATGCCTGCACTCTTGGTGCACAAATTCAAGCAGTTCAGCTTGGTTTGATGGTTGTGATCATCCATCTTCCTCTTGATTAGGTTTTTTAATTTGGTAAAATCAAAGCAACTCATAATTTTAAATGGTCTAATTTTTTTCCAGAGCTTTAAGTGCCTATAATATAGCATAGTAATCCTCAGGGATCTAGTGGTGTCTTGACATGGGTTGTCCACAGAAAGCGAGCTGGGAATGCACATGCGGCAGTATCCACTGGTGGTGATTCATGTTTTTTCCCTGTGACGTGTTTGGGCCTCAGCAACATAAAAGTACTAAAATGTTTACATATGTGAAGGCCACGGCTCATTTTCCCCGCATATAAACACACTCGGCCTGTTTACAGCGCTGGTGCGGTTTTGCAGGTGTGCGCCTAAGAACAATTGCCTCAGCCGACATGCCTGGAGGGCAGGCTGAGATATCTGTGCTACATCTACGCTGGAGGAGGCAACACACACCATAAAGAGCCATTAAATACTTAATGTTGCAACAACTAATTGCTTGTTTCCCTTCATTAGTGCAATGGGTAATTTAAGTGAAGCATACATTAAGTGCAGCTTGTTAGCTCATGTGGTCTACACACAGTGTTCAGGGCACACCTGCGTGTGGGAGAAGTATGTATTGACCTTGGCCTTGACCTTGACCTTGGCTTGCATTGGCAGTCCTTGGTCACCTGGACAGTTTGGTCTTTATAGAACACTTTTCCACCGGCATGGTGCTGGTTCTGGTGCCGAGTTCCCAAACGGTTATGTGCTTTTCCACCACAAAATCACAGGTTTTCGTGCAGAAAAGTTGGTGTCGTTCTGACCCCCCAACTTGGTCTGGTCTGGAACCAGCGAGCTTGTGACACAAGCAGTCAAAGGGCAGGGCGTTCAAGCGTCCCAAGACTTTCAAATCGTCCCAATAAGCAATTAACACTAATTCATTTACTTTAGCAATACGAGTGTTTTTGCCTGAAAAAAGCATCGCATATGATTTATGATTTAAACAGACGCAAATAAACCTAAATACAGTAAAAAGTAACAAGAAGTTTTCATTTTTAGGTAAGTAGATTATATCCCGAGCAAAGCTGTAGAACAAAGTTTAGATCCACATTTCTCCTGGATGCTCCTCAGCCAGCATGTGCATGTTCATTTCCATCAGCAGCTCACCTAATTTAACATCAGTGTGATTTGATTTACACAAACAAGTGTTCATATGTTGAGAACTAGAAATAACACTACTAAACTTGGAAAAGAAGAGACTATGAGATGTTTTAAGGAAAACAGTGATGTTAAATTTTTGTATTGTTTTGTAAATTTGCTTAAAATTACTTAAAATTCCCACAGGTGCCTAAAATATTTGCACAATACTGTATATATATAGACCACAATAATTTATTGTGGCGACGGACAGTTCTGGTGGAAACAGGAGAGTTGAGGTGCACATTGAATTCTGCCGTGATTTGGGCAGCCGTGGTTTTAAGGTTTTTGGATACAATCCGGGTTAGCACCCGAACATCCCTTTCAGACAGCTTCCTCTTACAGCGTCCACAGTTAATCCTGTTGGATGTGGCTGGTCCTTCTTAGTGGTATGCTGGCATTACCCTGGATACCGTGGCTCTTGATATATTACAAAGACTTGCTGTCTTGCTCACAGATGCGCCAGCAAGACGTGCACCAACAATTTGTCCTCTTTTGAACTCTGGTATGTCACCCATAATGTTGTGTGCATTGCAATATTTTGAGAAACAGCCTCTACTCTTCTGCAAAGTCTTCACACTATATGTTGGAATATTGCTGCGAGAATTTGATTGCATTCGGCCTCAAGAGCATAAGGTAGGTCAGGTACTGATATTGGATGATTAGTGGAACTACGTACGTAAGTGTTTAACTGTGATCCGTTCTATACTCTTGGTAAAGTAGCAGTGCAGAAAGTGGGAGAGAGAGGCTGCATGTGGAGGTCCTGTGTCCGCGGTGAACTCACGCCAGTGTAATCTTCACTTCCCTTCTGCCCTGATGGAGGCAGATAAGGACTAGAAAGCTTGAATGGGACTCCAAAACTTGGCCTGGGGTTCTAAAGCGTACAACAGGAGTCATTTTCCAGGCCTTTAAAGCGCCGCTGCTCTGAAGCTCTCCTCCACGTCACTCGACCGTCAGAGCTCTGAAAGGCCGGGCACTGCTCTGGCCCTCATCATCATGTAATCAGTGGTGATTTTTAAGATGCTGAAATTTGATGTGTTTTTTTCGTCAAAGAATGTTTTTATGTTTAATACACACAAAGTTATTTTACATTTGGGTAGATGGTTGGTCAGTGAAAAAAGTTTTAAAAATTCTGCCCCTCACAATCAGAATTTCAGGAAAAATTCTGATTTTATATTCTTTGTAACAAATATCTGGAGAGTGTAACATTTATTTTTATCAGTATCAGTTCAATATATATATATATATATATATATATATATATATATATATACAATAATAAACACACATTTCATACACTCAAATACTCTAAATTTCACAAAAATATAACATTAATTCTTACTTGATTTTCTGTTCCAATCTGATGGTATAATCGAACCTACTTGTCATACCTTGAGCTGAAAGTGCTCCCGTCTCTACTACACTCAGGCTCTGCCTACGATCTCCTGTCTCCGAACTACAATACCCAGGATGCACCACACACTGACACTCACAATCACATGACACTGCACAAGGCACCTCCAGGAAGGTAATCGCCGGAATTCGAAACACCTGCTTACTGGCCTATATAAACCCCTCACTCCACTTCACCTGTGCTTGATGTATTACGAAAGACACTTCAGAAAGGTCAGAAAATTGAACTGATAAATGTTAGCTTAATAGTGGTTCTATTATATGATCAATGGTTTAAAGAGAAGATCAAATCGAAGGGCCTAAATGAGACTTTAAGCAAGTCACCAAAAGAAGTTTGTATATCTTAAGCTTAATAAGTTGACTCAAATGTTCTGTTTCAGTAAATTGGCTTAGAGCCTTTGAGTGCTAAGCCTCAGAATGATGTTAAGTTTCACTGTAGTAAACTAAGTGAATCCCAAGATCCCAGATTAAAAGTACTGAGTAAAATGGAATACAGTATCCGAGAGTTGTGTAAATCGTGAATGTGGCTTTTATTTCTTTTGCTTTGTGTGAGTTTTAGCTTAAGCTGATTAGATGATGATGTAACATCCAGTAACTCGGATTTTGACTCATTTCAGACAGGGTGTTATTAGGTCGTTTTTCCTATTTTGCTGTGAGAAACAGCCTCTACTCTTCTGCAAAGTCTTCCCACCAAATGATGGAATATTGCTGTGAAATGCGATGGCGTTTGGTCTCAAGAGCATAAGTGCAGTCAGGTATTGGTATTGGAAGATTAGTGGAACTATGTACAATAGGTTTCACATTGCTCCAGTGTGTGTTTTGTCTGACGGTACTTTCTCAGGCATTATCAGATGAGGGTTCCTCCTGCAGTCCAGTTACTGTAGGAATTCTCTTCCCAAGAACAAAACTTCTTGACCTTGATATAATCTGCAAATCCGGCATCATCTTGCTGCATCAATTCTGTCCCATTATTCTACTCTTGTTTTTGGGTTTTTGGAATATTGTGGGAATTTGAGTATCACCCAGGACAGAAAGGCACAGAACTGGACCGTTGGAAAGCCTGATACTGTAACTGCTGTGGTTAGGAGGGCATGCTCTGTCTTAGGCAGCCACTAAGCATCAGAAAAGAAGGCTCTCTGGGGTCTTTCCAAGACCTTATAGATTGCTGAGGGTCCTAGATTGTATTTAAGAACAGCAACTCTAAGAAAACACTGAACTATTTAAAGTGATCATATAGAAAGCCTACATTTGGTTTCTGGGACAATCTGGCAAATGGTGGCTTTTTTAAGGAATGTATTTGGAAAGAAGATGTTTTAGTGTGAAACATGTTTCACACAGGCTGTGACCTTGGTTGGTCTTGCATTAGTCACAGTTCTTCATTATATAACTTTTTACATTATTCTATTCTATTCTATTCTATTCTACACTATTATATTCTTTTTATACTTTTTGTCGGATAACATTTATGCTTTTACATATTTCTTTTATTGTCAAGGTAACATGGATTTCCTGTTTCATTGGTACTCTACTTGGCCTCCTAAGCTTTCTCTGAGGAAAAACTTTCTTTGCCAAATCAGCTTTTTGACAATACCCATTGTGAAAGCTTATCTTTTCTTCTCATTCATTATTTCTTTCTGAAATCAAGGCTTAATGATTAGTAAACCTATGGTTTAAACCTACATTCAGCCTGGTTGGTTGCCAGGTGGACTAATATAGGTGCCAAGTTGGAATTGAGTTAGCATTTGCTAAGGTACTGTTGCTGTTCATTAAAGTATAGCACTACAGCTAGGGGCAGAAATCATTCAAGCAAGATAAGCATGTGTTGGTTAAGCAAGCAGACTGCTGAGCCTTAGACTTTTGAAAAGTTTCTACAAGGTATAATTTTCCACAGAGTCTTGGCATATTCTGGCATTCTAAATCCAGATACATTTTATATATAAATACAGTAATTCGGTTCATATGTGGATTAAAACAACTGCACTGAATCCCTTAATTGGAACTGTTCTTGTTCTGGTCCCAACCTAACTCTGCCACCTAGCAACCTTACAAATGCCATCTGTGCTGTTGCTCCATGTTAAACTGTACAGAAATATCCACTAGTTCAGAACAGGACCTTCTTTTTGTATTTACTTTCTTTCTCTGCCCCAGACTGGTCTGACCAATACGTGGAGAAAATTTTATTTTGTGGTTTGTTGTAATGCATTTTGATACATTATGATTCTAGTTCTCCCTGTGTGAAAACAAACCAAACCAAAGGGAAAATACTTCAAGTTTACAAACTCATTAACAGATTTAGACCAGAGTCTAACATTCCAAAGTTAAAACTCCCCTTCCACTGAGAAATTCTGCAAAAATTCAGACGGACAAGATCTTCACTTGCATTGTCATCTGTTACCACTCTATCCTGAATCAGCAATCTGGCCTCCCAAAACGAACCACACAGCTGTTTGGGGTCTGTTCCAAATCCAGACACCTCTCGGGTCTCCCCCTGCTCTGTGGAATGGCAACATGATGGAGTCAGCTGAGCAGGGATCCGTCAAGATTTATACACAATGATTAGCTTGAGAAGACCCCAACTCAGAAACTTGTGAGGGGCTCCATGCGATAACCCTCCAAATTCCAGCTTTCTTCTTGGGGGTTGCCTGCTTACCTCCTTGTAGAATGTTTCTAACTGGACGTCTGCCTTTGTAGAAGCCTGCAGAAGCCTTTAAAATACATTTATGACTAAAGACAAAGATACAGAGCGTTACTCCACATCTTGCCAGGTTTCAGATGCTACAAATGGATTCATAAAAAAGAAAAATTGTTGAGTATTAGTGAAGAGAAACCTGGTGTTGGAATTTAAGCTCCTTTAGTTATGCCCTTGAGTTACGGAGACGCTAATATACCTAATAGGTAATGGAATATCCACCCCAATTTCAATAGCTTTTAATTTGTCTGTTAGAATTACTGATTATTTCCTATTAAATGGTTTATGGTTGTCTCTTATCCCAAACAAAAGCAGTCTGGAGCACCTGATGTGGATACTGATCCTAACATTGCTGGTAATGCTAACCCAACATTCCAAAAGGCTGTCTAACCTTATTTACAACTATTTAGAGCATGGCTAACTAGCTGTCCCACCCAACACAAAAAGACTGAAATATTGTGGAACTCCATACAACATATATGTCTACCAGCTTTCAAAGACGATGAGCTGCGAAATATGAAGTTGAACCACCCACCCTTAAATGTCCCAGGTCTGCTCTTACCATTCTGTGGTGGAGAAACTTGGTTTTGAAGCTTCAGAGAAGTGAAATGATGTATGTCTGTTAGGTAAGTTGTTAGCTTAAAAGCTAACCTAAGAGCACCACACATACCTGATGCATCCACTTCACTGGAGCTCACTTACATAAGCCATTTCTCTGGGAAAAGATGTTCTGTGTTGGTTTTCCTCCAAAAAATGGTAAGAGGAGATGTATGGATGGTTACATTTAGTTCCTTCAACCACAGACGAATCGGTACCACTTTAAAATAAGACTACATATTTGAAGGGAGAGTTGTCAAGCTTGATATAACTTCCACCACCTTCCAAAGAAGAGGAGATTCGTCGGTACCACTTTAATTAACAATTAGTGTATTAATGGTTACTAATTATGTTGTAAATGCCTTAAAAATAATTAACAATCAGTTATAACACATACATAGAAAGTGCAACAGTAGTAAACCCACAGCCATCTATTGTTGCCCTTTCTACGTATGTGTTATAACTGATTATTAATGATTTTTAAGGCATTTACAACCTAATTAATTAATAAACTAATTGTAAACCATTTATAAACCCTTTATAAAGGTAGTCTTATTTTAAAGTGGTACAGACGAATCTCCTCTTCTTTGGAAGGTGGTGGAAGTTATATCGAGCTTGACAACTCTCCCTTTTTTTGTATTGTGTATGCAAAGCCAATTTTTCCTCTTCTTCCAATTAATGAGACTCCCTCTAACTCTATAACATGGTTAAAATGTAAGTCACTCTGGATGCTAGCAGTGGGTGGGAATCTAGCTTTGTAGCTCTTGTGTAAAACTAACAAATCAACATCTGTTCTTGGGTGATCCTATATATATTCAGAGGAAAATTACATCAGTTTAAAGCTGTTGAGAAATGGGACACTGCTTTGTGGCTGTAACTAAGGGAAACTCTTGAGGGCTTTTGATTGAAATGAGACATGACAGATGGTTTGGAAGAACTGTGGTGTTTTGACCAGTGGGAGCCGCAAGGGCATCTAAACCTCAGATGAGCGGTCAGTGTCTTCACTCACTCCTCTTCTCTCATAGCAAACAAAGGGATAAATGGAGTGATCTAATCACTCTCAGTTGGAAGAAGCAACTGCAGAGATAACCCGTAGCCTTCACACAGCTGTGATCTGAAGCAGCTGGGGGCAGAGAGAGAGAGAAAGAGAAAGAAAGAGAGAGAGAGACAGTCTGTAGTGTGACGAATTCAAAGAAACACAACATTGCTTTATGAACAAATTTTAAGATTTAATTCGAAATTTAATTCCAAAAATTATGAATCGCTATGGGAGAGAGGCACACCGCCCCCCTCACTGCCAAATATGTAAGTACATGTCACAGCCTGAGAGACAGTGGGTAACTATTGATAAGTAATGTAATTATTATAATAATCATTAAGGATTCTTTTTGTTATGAATGTTATTATTGTGTCTGTTGTGTATGTTCATATCATTGTTGTTGTTAATTGTTATAATGATTTGGCAACACTGTAAATTACAGTCATGCTAATAAAGCTACATTGAATTGAAATTGAAATGACATTAAAAGTTAAGATGCTTGTTGGTGTCTCCGTCAACCAGAAAAGTTTGGAACCATTTTTTGTAAATCACATTTTCTCCCCAATTTACAACTCCCCCTATCACTAGTGATGCCCCAACACCAGGTGGGTGAAGACTAGCACATGCTTCCTCTGATACATGTGAAGTGAGACTCCGCCTCTTTTCGAACTGCTGCTGATGTAGCATTGCCGAGTAGCATCACAGTGCACTCAGAAAAAAGCGAAGCGACTCTGTTTCCTTTGGAGTGGTGAGAGGAGAGAGCACCATCTACCCACCCAGAGAGAGCAAGGTCAACTGTGCTCTTTCAGGGTTCTGACAGCTGATGGCAAGCTACATGAACAGGATTCGAACCGGCGATCTCCCGATCATAGAAGCAGCACCTTTTCCGCTGGACCACTCTGAGACCCCATACACTCTCACTTCTTATCTGAAAATACTGAATCAACAGGTGCTTGTGTCCATCCTTTGTTCTCCCGTGAGAAGAAGACACATCACTGTGGGTCTAAAAAGATGTGAAGCTGATCAATAATTAAAATAAAAAAAAATTAAGTTGCTTAAACTGCTCAGAATACTCAGAACAATAGACCTCAGCATCATTGAATGTGTGTGGGAGGACGTGCATGGTGAGGTGTAAAACTAAACTTTGGAGGTGCGGCAAAAAACTTTACATGGAAAACTCATTGTGTCTACACTTATTTATCTTGGCTCACCACGTTTTAATCAGAATTTATCCTGGCTGCAATGTTAACATTGTGGTGTCAATGTTAATATTTTAGACTACAATACCCAGGATTCCACTTGCACACTCGTCACATTCTTATGCCAAAAGTCAGCCAATCAGGGACAGTTGTCACAGTCAACCTCACATGAGTACTGATTTGCTCCACCTGTGCTAACAGTGCTTACAGAGTGGACAGTGCAGTGGGTGGTAATGATCTTGACTGGAGGCTTCTGGCTTGAATTGTCCTTACGAAAAAGACAACCACATTGGCACCACTTTAAAATAAGACTACCTTTACAAAGGGTTTATAAATGGTTTACAATTAGTTTATTAATGGTTACAAATTAGGTTGTAAATGCCTTAAAAATCATACATATATAGAAAGGGCAACAATGACCTGTTGTTTGCCAAATAGTGAACCCACAGCCATCTATATTGTTGCCCTTTCTATGTGTTCAATATGTTATAACTGAATATTAATGATTTTTAAGGCATTTACAACCTAATTAGTAACCATTAATAAACTAATTGTAAACCATTTATAAACCCTTCATAAAGGTAGGCTTATTTTAAAGCGGTACCACCACATTCAATGCAGAAGGTCTTCACAGGTAAATGGAGTGTTATTTACCTTCTATAGGACATGACAAAAGTCATGGGACAGGATACAATCTCCTGAGCATTGCTGCTGACACAAACTGATGAACTAGGTCTAATGATACCACTTATCATACCTTTTTTCTAAAGTTCTAAAGTTCTAGCTAAACAAATGTGGCTGTGAAGTTTTTGAGCTCTTAGTTTGCCATCGAACTACTAGATGATGTGTTACATATAGTTTCTAACGATGCATCCAGGAGCCATACATTGATAGAAAACATAGCATCTCACAGAAAGCTCCACGTTGATCCATTTTACTGCCACATGCTGGTCCAGTTTACTGCCCAACATGGACAAACAGCCCATTCACTCCCCCGGGGGGCTTATTTTAATGACTTAAAGAGGACCAGGATGGATCATCTGAGGGGTTCCCTGACAGTATATTAGTCAGGTATGAGTTAAAAGCAATGTGGTAATTAACTGCACGACCACTTCCAGGAAATTCAGTTCCAAAGACTCTTAACTCTTAATAGCGCCTTGGCTAATGCATCAGTTATGACACTTTGTACTGCAATTTGTATTGGTTATTACCCTGGTATACACACCGTGTTCCCTGTTAAATATCACCACATCAGTGGAAAATGCTTTATTCGGTTCCCCCTGTTGTTCTGCTAACACTAATCCATATAATCTGTTATTATTCGCAGCCAAAGGAGTCAGCGGGAGGCCTTTTTTTATAACTTCACAGACCCTGCAGTCATATCCTGAGATGCACAAGCTCCCCTGTAAGATCTCTTCAGTCCCCAACTGCATCCACCCGGCCAGCGATTGGCGATAAATGGAGGTTGTGGGTGGGGGATTAGTGGTTTTCACATTTTAGAAGGGAGAGAACTCCTTTTCCTTCTGTTCCAGATGTCGAGGCCCCACCCCTTTTGTCATAATACATCCAGTTTAGTGTTCTGGGTCAGAAAGCCCATTCTCTAACTGTCAGCACGGGCTGAATGGACTGGCCAGAGTCCTGCTGGCTGGAGCCTGGTGTGCGCCAGGGGCCGGCCGTGACTTTGGCCCCATTGCTGGGTGGGCGGGATTACAGCAGGGTGGACAAAAATTGAAAAAAGAAGAAGCAACAGAGGCCTTAAAAAAGACCGCATGATTACTGTATTTTTTCACACTATAAGCTGCACTGGATTATTAGGCTCACAATCAATGAACATCTATTTTCTGGTCTGTTTTTATTCATAAGGCACAACGGATTATAAGGCGCATTTTGCAACACTAATAAGGAACAGGGGTGTTGCCATGTTTCCCTTCTAATTTAGAATGTCTCCCCACAGGGTGGTGGTGGTGGTGGGTAACTTAAGTTAAGTAAAGCTAAGCTAAGTAAACAAAACTGTAATTCTAAAAAAAAAAAAAAAAATTTAAAGTCAAAGAAGCGCTTTTTGTTAATCTACACAGATTTACACAGATCCTCAAAACTGTTTATTTGGGTAATTAAAGCACTTATGTTTATTTACAGTAAGCTTAGATTTTCAGATTTCCACTATGGTGTAACAGCATTAGCATTAGCAACTATATTAGTGGGTAAATTCCACCCGACAGCACTACACTGATAAACCCTGAGTGTTCCGGTAAGCCAGGATGATATTAGTTAGCAATTATACTCACCTCTGAATGGTGAAAGAGCTAACACATAGCGCAGTTAGTGGCTAATGCTAATGCTGCTCCAGCAGTGCTATTCAGGGTTAGCAGCAAACTACAGGCTAATAATACTCACCTCTGAACGGCAAAAGCGCTAGAACTTACCGTGGTTAGCGGCTAATGCTAACACTGCTTCAGCCTTGGCGCCTCGGGCTAAACTGAATCTCCTGTATATCGCTGTACTTAAGCTGAGTGGCTTTACTGCTCCTTTACAACCTGACTGTTAAAATTCATACATAGGGCATACCAGATTAACGGCGCACTGTAGATTTTTTAAACAAAAATAAAGGTTAATTATAGTGCAAAAAATATGGTAAATTATGGTGAAGTTGGGGCCACTGACCAGAGACTGCAACTAGAAAATGCATGAAAAACCTTTGCAGATCTTGCAGTTAGCTGATGTAAGAAAATTGGTAGGTAATGTTCTCCTCCAAGCGTGTTGACCTGTTCATTGATGTTTCATCAGTAGTGCATGGTGCTTTAAAAGCTTTAAAAGTGGATGAAGTTGAATCAGGGGAAACAATGGAGCTGAAAAAGGAAAAAGACAGGCTTGAGATCAACTTAAATACAACAGGACATTTCCAAAGATTTTGGACATTAATGTTTTTTTGGAAAGCAGTGAAGCACAATGCAGACAGCGGTTGTATGCAGTGTAATTGCAGGCTGCTGGAGCAGATGTGGTGCAGTCAATGAGAGGCTGCAGGAGTTACGTTACGTATGTAAACAATCAGCCTGTGTTTCTCATTTCGGGCCTGTTTCTTAAGCACTTTGTGATTGTATGTCATAATGTAAGCTCAATAAACACAGCTAATTTCTTAAACTCGGTCCAAAATGTGAACACGGTCGCAGTGATGGAGTGAGAGGGAGGGACTGATGATGCAGTTGAGGCGATGGCAGAGGAATTACGCTGGAAGTACAGCTGTGAGGAAAAAAATGTTCAGTTCTATTCTCTCCCTTTCTCTCTCTCTCTCTCTTTCTCTCGATCACTCGCTTGCTCACTTGCTCGCTCGTTCTCGTACTGCTCCCCCCCAGAGGCATCGACATTCTGACCACAGATCGTCTGCTGTGTACATTTCTGTTGGGGAATGGAAGACTGGAGAGGTACAGGAAATATCGTATGTCAGCCGGCCGAAATTCCTGCAGCCGTATATACCCACAAACCCTCATTCTTCAGTCGGGGGCATGGGATTGTGCAAAGTGCTTTATTAAACCCACTTTGTTCTGGTGGGACAAGAAAATATGTTATACATGCATATGTCTGCAGTACAGACTGCCTTATGTAAGAGTTATGCAGCACTGAGTAATCCCTGAGAGAGAGAGAAAGTGAGAGAGAGAGAGAGAGAGAGAGAGAGAGAGAGAGAAAGAGATACTCAAATTAATGCACCAAGGAGGAACTGTTGGAATGGAGTGAAACTTTATACAGCTCTTAAAGAAATAAAAGACCACTTAATGATGATGTTGGAAAACCTCTGGAATATAATCAAGAGAAAGATGGATGATCATAAGCCATCAAACCAAACTGAATTGCTTGAATTTTTGCACCAGGAGTGAGTAGCATTAAGTTATCCAAAAGCAGTGTGTAAGACTGGTGGAGGAGAACATGATGCCAAGATGCATAACAAAATGTGATTAAAAAACAGGGTTATTCCACCAAATATTGATTTCTAAAATCTTTAAAACATTATGAAAATGAACTTGTTAACTTTTTTGTTATTTCAACCATTTCTCATTTTTTGCAAATAAATTGCAATCTGGTGTGGTAAAGAGATTCATGGTAATCCCTTGCTGTGTGTGGGTGAGCATTATCCTGCTAAAAACAGGTAGTAAACTTAAAAAAAAAACTCTGTGAGGCATTTAGCTGCCTTCCAGTTTCTGAGGCTGAAAACTCTGATGAACCTATCCTCTGCAACAGAGGTTGCAACTCTTGGTCTTACTTTCCTGGGGCGATCCTGATGAGAGCCAGTTTCATCATAGCGTTTTTGATGGTCTTTGTGACTGCGCTTAAGGAATGATTAACCTTCATTTCTGAAAGACAGTTTTTTCTTTATTAGTTGAGTAGTTCTTGCTATTATACAGATTTGAATGTTACTAAAATACTCAACTCTACCTCTCCACAAACTCATTAAGAGGCCAGAAATTCAAATAATTACCTCTTAACAAATGTAAAGCACAGCTGTTAACTGAAAGTAATTACTGGTGACTCTACCTTATAAAGCTGCCTGACACTGAATTTGTTTTTTTTTGAAGGTGTGTCCTAATGAGTAATACTAATTATCATGCAATTTGGACACATCTACTCTAGAAATCTAGAAATCCCAACTGGATGCATGTTTACGTCTCAAAAAAAAAAGACATACCTGGAAGAAAAGTACCTAACCTGAAAAGGTCAACCTAAAATAGTGTTCCTTGAATTTTTTCAAGATGTTGAAAAAATGCTTTTATAGACTTCTGTACCCAGTGAGAGAGAGAGAGAGAGAGAGAGCGAAAGAGAGCAACAAACAACCTTACAGTTAACCCTCACTAATGACTGATGAAACAAAATGAAGCTATTAAACAATTAGCATTAGGATATTAGCATTCCTTCCCTGACCAACTAAAGTACTATTAAAAAGTACCATAAAGCAACACATCATTGTCAACATCTTGTCTACTGTAGAGTTTAGCATGGGAGAGTTATTTCGAGGTGCACTGTGTGAACACCAGATCTCGGAAGCAGTGGGACCAGTGCAGCCTGAGGCCAAAGGTCATCCTGGTGCGAGACTGTGTGGTCAGAAGTTTGAGAAAAGGCCACTTAGAGAAAATGCTACTTGAAGAGTTCTGGCAAATCCCATTTCATCAGCTTTCCCAGCCTGGGAGAGAGAGAAAAAAATCTGTGGTCATGCAGTTTGGTTTATATAGAGATGCTTCCATACTGGCTAATTTGAAAGTGAACTGGAATTTGTTCGTAGCTGCTGTTGCGGGATTGGTCAAATGTTAAGGAAAAGTTGGCAAAGGTCTTATTTAACCAAAACACGTCTCCATGTCTAGCTATTTATGAACACCACCCATCTAATGAATGCAGCATTCAGCTACTTTAACATGTTTAAGATTGTTCAAGATGAGTTTAAGATGTTGCTAAATGGGTGCTATGGTGTTCCTAGAAAGTTGCCTTGGTATAGCCTTCTGCTTAATGTATTTTAGGTGGTTGGTAAGTTGTTCAACATGTTTGCTATGAGGTTGGGCTAATTTGGTTGATTGCTATGGTATACCAGGTGGTTACTATGGTGTTGCTAAGTGGTTGATAGTAGTTGTTGCTATGAAGTTTCTAAATGAGTGCTTCATTTGTGCCACACTGTTGACGCTTAAGCTTGTCCACAAGAAGGTACTACAGTATAAGTAACATTCAGTGCTTCTTAAAAGTGGTGCTTTACAACAGTGCCACTGTGTGTCATGTGTGCTACACTTCCGCTAAGCTATGTTAGCGATATTAGCCAGCGGTTCGTTGCGCTTAGCTTGTTTTAACATGCTACAGTCCAATATACTCGCCTCTGAACGGCGAAAGAGCTAACTAGTGCTTAGCGCATTTAGCACTTAGCAGCTAATGCCAATGCTGCTCCAGCAGAGCTAGCTGCGGTCAGTAGAAGGCTACAGGATGATAATACTCACCTCTGAACTGCAAAAGAGCTAGTGCTTAGTGCGGTTAGCAAGTAATGCTAATACTGCTCCAGCCTTGGTGCTGGAGAAACTTTACTGTATAACGCCTGTATAACGCTGTACTTCAGTGGAGTGGCTTTACAGCTCCTTACAACCTGACAGGTAGAATTCATATATAAGGTGCAACCAAATATAAGGCTCACTGTCAATGTTTGGGAAAATTAAAGGATTTTAGGTGCACCTTATAGTCTAAAAAAAAAAATACGGTAGTTGACCAGAGTAAAACTGAGCTCAATGCCATACATTCCCTCTAAACCATTAGAAGAAAACACACATTTCCAAGTGTTTTTAGGTCTAAAGTTTCAGTACAAACCATGACCCGAGGTGACTCTATGTATATACCATGAGAATCATTAGAAAGCCCAAAGCATACCTCTATTTGGAAAAAACAACATTTTTAATAGGCTAATTATCAGCGAGTAAGCAAGAGCAAAATTCCACAATCAAGTAATGGCGCTCTAATGACGGAGCAAACTGGCAGCATATCAAACTGCTGCACAGCTGCCTGCCTATAACACACTAGGCCTACCATTAGAGCAGCGGTTGGGTTTTATAGGTACAGCACTGACTAGTAATCATAGTCTGCTAATAGGGCTGCTAAGCACTCTGGACTTTTAGGGGAAGACGTGGCAGGAAGACATGATCATTTTAAGGATGAATTTCCTCTCCAATCTCTGTGTCACGGCTTTTAGTATAAAACCCTTTCAGTTTCTGAATCAGTTTCTCTGATTTTGCTATTTATTGGTATATGTTTGAGTAAAATGAACATTGCTGTTTTATTCTATAAACTACAGACAACATTTCTCCCAAATTCCAAATAAAAATATTGTCATTTAGAGCATTTATTTGCAGAAAATGAGAAATGGCTGAAATAACAAAAAAGATGCAGAGCTTTCAGACCCCATCAATGCAAAAAAACAAGTTTATATTCATAAAGTTTTAAAAGTTCAGAAATCAATATTTGGTGGAATAACCCTGTTTTTTTTAATCACAGTTTTTTTTATGCATCTTGGCATCATGTTCTCCTCCACCAGTCTTACACACTGCTTTTGGATAACTTTATGCTACTCTCTCCTGGTGCAAAAATTCAAGAAGTTCAGTTCGGTTTGATGGCTTGTGATCATCTATCTTACTCTTGATTATATTTCAGAGGTTTTCAATTTGGTAAAATCAAAGAAACTCATCATTTTTAAGTGGTCTATTTTTTTCCAGAGCTGTATATACATACAGAGAGATCAAAAATCAATCTAAACTGTAAAAAGTACAATGATATCTTAGAGCAAAGCAAGAGTCAGACTGACCTGCACTCATCTATTTGTCTTTTTTCCATCTCTCGTCTTTCGTCTCCTATTAACTCACATTAATTTTCTACACATGCAAAAGCCATAGAGTTTCTGTCTTTTTAGAGCGACAACTGTACTCCATCAGGGCCGGTAGCTTATATTTTTTTAAAAATAATTTATATTACAATTACAATTAGAATTTGTTGTAATATTTAATATCAAATGTGAAAGCTTTTTATGTAATAGAAATCTTCAAGACATAGGAGTGTAATATTAAGCAGAAATTTGACAGAAATGCTGGCACATTAAGGGTTTTTTATTGGTGGAGATTCCCCTCTTTTTCCTTTTTCCCTTTTTTTTACTCTCTCTCTCTCTCTGCCCAGCACATTTGCAGCAGACAGCTTTCTCTGCGCTCTATGTCAGTCTATAAGACATCCTGTACAGCTCAGGCTTTATTTTAGTTTCTTTCACGAGGTCCCGCTGGCCACACACTCCCTTTGTAGTTTTGTGTACCAAACGCTGGCTCGAATCCCTCCTGTGTCTGCGGTTTCCTGCACCCATCCATCTGCACGAGATTTTCAACAGCCTCTCAAAGGGAAACACAGACCGGCGGAGGATATAAATGTATATTTCAGCAATAAACGTCAGCTCGCACAATTAGTCATGACTGAACGAATGATTCTTCCTCATCCACAAGACTGGAACTGCACTCTTGCTCCCAGTGCGAGAGCTGCAGTGAGTGTGGAGTCTTGCTGGTTTTCAAAAAAGGAGGACACTGGGGACACTGGGGGTCTACTGTGGTTGGGATGCCGTAGCCAGGGGGGCTTCAATTACTGTAGGCCTAAATTTTAGGACCATGGTAGTAGAAGATAACGGAAGTAGAGTAGTTATAGTAGGAGTAGTTAGATGACTCCTAATTAATGACTATTAAAGTCTAAAACCCTGTGCATAGACCATCTCTCTTCATTTCAGCATCAACTTTATAAACCCTACAATTGGGCCTTGAGGGTCGCCACAAAATGTATTTATTGTACTTAATGGTACACAAGTGAAACAATACACGCTTTGTTATAGGGTTGACAGAACCAAATCTAATACTCGGCTGAGAGTGTGTGAAGTGAAGGGATTTATTACGTATTTGAACACCATCCTCATTTTTTCAGCCAAAATCAAAGGATATTAAAAAGGAATTAATCTTGTTTTTGGTAGAGTAACTGTATTGGATGGAAAAGTATTGAATGGAGCACCAAGCATCATTCCGGAGAATGTAGTTCCACTGTTCTTTTAGTTTTACAAAGACAAGACCACATGATTTTTATCTAGAATTAATTTGTGTTCATTGTCTTTCTTTAAGTATTTTTTAAGCTGTGGCCAATCGACTGTGATGGGAATTAGTTGGACGAATTGTTGATGTTGGAATGGTAGATGCAGGTACTTGTGGGACTAATAGTGTTAATGAGAAGGTGGGGCTTAATGAGACGTGTTTAAATCTGTGCACAAACATTGTGATGATTAAATTAAATTAAAGTGAAATTCACCTTTTTTTAGGTCCCAAAATGTAGGCACCACACGTCCTTAAATTTGAACCAGATAATTTAGCTAACAAGCTAAATCGCAAGCTTTTATCTGACGTGCCCAATAGCATCTCACGCATTTTTAGTCAGGGAAAAGTAGTATTTAGTATTTGGATAGCAGTATTTGAATAAGCATTGTCCTTAGGCCTGTCACAATAAGAATTTTTTGTGGACTATATATTGTCCAAGAAATTAATGCGATACACGATATTTTTGTAATTTTAAGACTGTTAAATGTCACTGACACAATGATAAAAGGATAGCTTAAAAAAGTAACTGTACACTTTTTAAAAACAGCAAATATTTTAATAATCATTTATTACAATTAGTTTGGGAATTATTTACTTATTTATTCACCTACTTAAGTCCACACTATGTGTATGGGGTCACAGTTATTGAAACATGACTGGCTAAAATACTGTTCACTGTTATATATGAGAACAAACATACAAATAAACACAATAGACGATATCACGATTATCAATAATTATTGAAGTCATGTTAATTTACTGTTAGATAAATTGATATTGCAATTATTGTGACAGGCCTAATTGTTCTGTTGAAACATTGCATTTGGTGTATGTTTAAAAAAGGTAGGGCCACTGGTTGCAGGATCTAACAGACCATTGGTCTCACAAAATGCCTGTAATGAAGACCAATGGTGATCTGATATTATAGACCTTTGGTCTTGGCACCTCCACACATGGATTCATTCCAAATGGCATTGCAATCCAACCCATTTTTCATAAAGAATAGTCAGTCAAAAAGCATCATAAATCACATATAGCAGTTTCCTTGAGACCTCAACACAGTTTGAAGCAAGCTTTGTGATGCTTCTGATTGCATTCAGATTGCACACGGCTAATCAGTACGGCGTTAGCTTCCGTTCATGTAGCGACAACTAAGCAATTTCCTTGGTTCTCCATGTAAACTGTGCCAACACTGGGACTTCTTGCTCCAAATGCTGTGAAGGCCTCCTTGAGTGTTGCATAAGAGCCCGCAGAAGCCTGGGTTTGCCTCGACCCCTCTAATGACCTAATTATCTCAGTCAGAAGGGGGGAGCGGTGACCTCAACGGAAGCTCTAGGAACTGATAAAAGTTAGAAGAAGAGGAAATGTTCTGTCTTATTACGCTCTCCTATCAAAGGAGCCGAGGGGAACTCCTGGGACAGCATGGCAGGGGACAATGGACAACGAGGGTGTTCCTCATCCCCCTCCCCACCCACTCTCTGATACCAACCACAGAGAGATACTACAACGTTTTAAAGGGATAGTTAGGAAGCTAGGATTATAGTTTTCACAACTTACCCTTTATCCCCTTTAACCCTTTATTATTGATTGGCCAAAATTTTTGAACACTGAAAATAAAATCTAAATTAGCTAGCTAGTAAATTAGTAGTTTTTTTCTTGAAAACAGAGCTTTCAGTTAACAGCTGTGCTGAACTTGTCAAGAGTTAATTACTTGAATGTCTTGCTCTCTTAATGTGTTTGAGAGCATCAGTTGTGTTGAGGTAGAGTGGGTATAGCCCTATTTAAGTAATGATACCTTTCACATTTTTCATATTTTGCGCGCTATAAGGCGCACCGGATTGTAAGACGCATTATGTGGCACTAGTAAGGAACTGGGGTGTCACAGTGTTTTCCTTCTAATTCAGAAGGGTCTCAGATTTTTCTCCTGAAAACTGTTTATTTGGGTGAGTAAAGCGCTTCTGAGTTATTTACAGTAAGGTTAGATTTCCATATTTTGACTATGGCTGGGTGCAGCTGCATTAGGATTAGTGGCTAATGCTGCTGCAGCAGTGCTAGCTGGGGTTAGCAGCAGGCTACTGGCCGATAATACTCAGCTCTGACTGGCGAAAGAGCTAGCGCTTAGCACAGTTAGCTGCTAATACTAATACTGCTTTAGCCTTGGTGGTGCTGGAGAACTAAACTGAAACTCCTGTATAACGCTGTACTTCAGCAGAGTAGCTTTACTGCTCCTTAATACCTGACTGATAAAATTAATACATAAGGGGCACCGGATTATAAGGGCCACTGATGATTTTTGAGATAATTAAAGGATTTTAAGTGCAGCTTATAGTACAAAAAATACGATACAAAAGGTGAGCCATGTTCAGCTACACACACTGCCCACAATACTGAGGCCGTGACCTACACATGTCCATCCATATCCTCATTGCTTGCCAGAATTCCTAGAAAGTTCCAGGGTCAGATGTGCTCAAATGTTGCTATAAGGATGATTTTGAAGCGCACCGCCCTGTTTAGGTTCCTGGTTAAGCTCTTTCAAATTCAATTCACTCAGACAGTCAAACTGGCTTGTAGGATTTCGAGCTCCTGTCAGCCTTCTTTACGCTTTACGCTGAACGCAAAGGAATCAGACACGCCGCTCGTCTAAGCCAGAGGCACTTCATGCCTTTAAAAAACTCTCGACTAAAATGCTGTGATCTGGTTTGTGTCCCAAAATTACACACCCTGTCATTTTGTTATTCTCATGCTCAAATTGAGAATTATTCGTCGACCACAGCACAGCAATCCCGCTGCGCCGGGAGGCTAAAGGCTTAAACACTTTATAATGTGCCGCTCTGCCGCTTGTGTATTTCGGGAACTTTCAGAAGTCAAGTGGACAAAGACTTCAATAAACAAGTCTATTATTACATTCCATTAAAAACAGTAAATAAAAATACAAATGAGCACATCTGGTACGATTGAGACAGAATCGGCTGGTGCTCCACCCATAGCACTTTGCAGAATGGTGGCTACGACGCTAAGCTAGAGTATGCATGATTGTGGTTTATTGGTTTATTTTAGGTTGAGTGATTTGCAATGCATTTTATATTTTAACTGTAAAGTAAGTAACTTTATAACCTTTATATAACCTTTATAGCTGATGCTTAGCATTGGGTATGGTGACATTAGGTTGCTTCAGTGGCTGCTAAGGTATTTTAGGTCATTGCCATGGTGCCACATATGGTTGCTTAGGTTTCATAGGGATGGGTGCAATGGTAAACCTGGTGAAACTATTTAGTGTAGCCCATTTTGTGGAGTCCCACATGGTTCTGTTTTAGGATTTCTAAAGTTGATGTTTTCAAAATTACATTTTAAGAGTGGTGATCTGAATTGTGGACATGTATACATGGTTTAAAGCACTAGAGATCATTAATAGTTACGTGGATAAAGCTGTATGTACCTTATCCCACCCTCACACACACTTTTATGGTCCCAACTTAGCTAAAAAACAGATGTCTGGGCATTCATTGGTCATCTACACCAAATCTGGACTTGACCAACAAATCTGTCTGTGGGGGCACCATGGTCAACTTTAAGATGAATGGTTGGTTGTCACATATCAGATATGTTGCCATGGTGTGGGGTGCAATTTTATACGATGCCAGATCATCATTGGCCTTCAAAGTCACTGTAGTGTATTTCAACAGGACAATGCTTGCCTTGAAGACTCAAAAAGATGAATTGACTTGTTTGCCAACATTCTGAAGACCTCATCCAACCTCATAAATGGATGTATTCCCAGTTTTCTCGAATCCGTGCTCGGGCAGCATTCGAGCCACCATTAAAATTTGGGAATTGCTTCCATAAGCATAAAGGAGAAGACTGAGAAATGGGAATCCCCCATGATTTGCCTCGATTTCTGTCACATTTTCCACAGTGACATCTGGAAACAGCTCAGCACTGCATTCGAATCAAGTGGAGTGGAATTTGATTGGCTGCGGTAAACTCGCACAGCATGAAAACATGTGAGGAACTGTATCTGCATCGTTTTCC
Source organism: Astyanax mexicanus (assembly GCF_023375975.1). Classification (NCBI taxonomy): domain Eukaryota; kingdom Metazoa; phylum Chordata; class Actinopteri; order Characiformes; family Acestrorhamphidae; genus Astyanax; species Astyanax mexicanus. The sequence goes on from NC_064431.1 coordinate 26,562,459, forward strand.
CATCGCTTTTCCATGAGGATTTTTGAGCCATGACTGTACAACCAACCTTCTGTTCTGCTGCTCTTTGATATACAAACCTGAATGGCCCAAATGTTCGTCGACTTAATGAGTCCCTGTCTGTTATTTGGGATAATCGCTCTGTTAGCCTGTGGTAGCATGTCTTCCTCATTGGCTTCATTACATAAAGCTTGATTCAAACCGCTGTAGATTTTTTCGTTTATTTATTTATTTATTTATTTTCTATCAATATGACTCATTAGAGCTAATGGACAACAGATGAATGTGTTTCGAGACGTTATTAGATTATTTTCCCTTGACGTCGGATGTTGCTTTGCGAAAGAAAGATGCCTACGGGCCACGCCTGCTTATCTCAGGAAGAATCTGTTTGAAGTACCTTTGATCCAGTTACATAGAAACTACTGCTCAACTCAACCTGCACTATAAAATGAGAAGTTCTGGTTCTAAACTGTGTCGGCTTGAGCCATATTCGTCTTGTCTTGTAGACTGTGGACTGTGGATGTCAATGTCAATCAATGAGCCAAAACATTAGGATGTCACTCACTGTTGTTGGCCCTTTACACGAGCTTTGTAGGTCACACCTCTATTGCATTGTTCTCCATGGTATCTCCAATTTTTTTGCAGTTTTTAACGTTTTGACATCATTTGAGTTAAGCAGTTTTTCTTTAAATTGTGTCTAAATTTCACAATAAATCATTGGTTGTTCAGATGTGATGTCAGAATGAAATGGTGAGAGGTGAAATAAAGTTTATAGGATCTACAGAAAGTAAATTAGGCAGATGCATACATTTGGGCACCCCAACAGAAAAATTACACCATTACATTAGATCCTCCTTTTGCAGGAATAACAGCATCTAAATGCTTCCTATAGCTTCCAATGAGAGTCTGTCTTCTGGTTGAAGGTCTTTTGGTCCATTCTTTTGTACAAAACATCTTCAGTTCAGTCAGGTTTTATAGTTTCTGATCATAAACAGCCCACTTTAAATCACACCACAGATTTTCAATGATATTCAGGTCTGGGGACTGAGATGATCTGAGATGATCATTCCAGAACGTTGTACTTGTTCCTCTGAATGAATGCTTTAGTATGTTGTGAGCAGTGTTTAGTGTTTAGGGTCATTGTCTTGTTAAAGTATCCAGCCCCGGCGCTTTAACTTCAACTTTCTCACTGATTCTTCAACATTGTACTCAAGAATCTGCTAATACAGGGCGCCGAGTGGTCCAGTGGTCTAAAGCGCTGCCACTATGAGCGGGAGGTCGCAGGTTCGAACCCCCCGCTCATGCAGTTTTGCCATCAAGCTGCCGGCGTTAGAGGGAGCAAAATTGGCCCTGGGTGGGTAGATGGCGCTCTCTCCCCACATCACTCCTATGGTGATGTCCACAGCACAGGGCGTCTGTGAGCTGATGTACCGGAGCCGAGTCGCTGGGCTTTCCTCCAAGTGCGCTGGCTGCTCGGTAATGCTACATCAGCAGCAGCTCGAAAAGAAGCGGTGGCTGACTTCACATGTATCGGAGGAAGCATGTGGTAGTACCATGTGGTAGTACCATGTGGTAGTACCTGCACTGACACACAGCCCCACAGCATGATGGGGGGAAAAAAGAGGAGAAAAACAATTGCAATTGGCCACCTTTAACCTTAAATAATTTCTCATAATTGGATTCAACTGTGTATGTAGGTCAAGGGTCAATGAGCTTATACCAAACAAATGTGTGTTGTGTTCCAATATTTAGTGCTAAAGGTATTCAAATTAATAAAACGACAAGGGTGCCCAAATTTAAGCACCTGCCTAATTTAGTTTAAAGAATTATTGCACACTTTCTGTAAATCCTATAAACTTTATTTAACTTCTTAAATATCACTGTGTTTATCTGCTATATGATATATATTTAACTAAAATTACTGATCCACTGTAAATGGACCAAAGAAAATGCTCCAAAATGACTTGGCACATCATCCTTTTACATTGACTTCTACTGAAACTTTTTTGAAAGTTTTTCCTTTTCCTTCCCCTGTAAAATTGCCATTTTGAAGATAAGCCTACAATGTTTTTGAGTCAAAACCAAAACACAGCATCTATCTGCACAGAGCTGGCCAAGTTTGGACGTGTTCCAAAAGGAAGACAGGACAGAAAGAGATGTATTATGACTTTCTCAGGGAGAGACCCAGCAGTGTTTAGAGTAAGCCCATGGTGGCCATGGATTTGCTGGAGAGCAGCAAGCGATTGTTAAACAGCCGTGCCCTTCAAAAGACTAGATACAGCTGTGCAGTCGGCCTCATACTTCATCCTCTCTCTGCTATTCCTGTTTTCCAAGTACTCTCCCCAAACACACTTTGGAAGAGGCCATCACTCAGTGACTTCACAGTAATTGGCCTGAAAAACGGCTTTTGCCTTCCCTTCGGTATGGCCCGTATTGTGTTCCTTCCCACAAACCCACCCCCCCTCTTTCCAACTTACTTCCCTTTTCTGTCCTTCCCTGTTTCTTTTTCTTATCTTATCTTCCCTCATTTTCTCTCCATCTCCTCCACTCTCGGTCGTTCTGCTCGCCCAAGAGCTTAAGTCCAAGCTTTCAGAGCAGAGCTAGCTGAAGCACCAATCACTCAACAATTACTGCCATATCAACTTCAGGATACAGCAACAAATATATCAATGAAGATGTTTTACCTCACAAAAAGATTGTATTATAAGTTAGGTATGAGCTGTTATCTTCTGAGAGAGACTGAAGACTGGCCAGCATGCTCATGGCAAGGCAATGCAAATTATCATGTGAGCCCAAGCAAGGTATGACTGGACGCCAGATGGATTGGACATTCATTCACTTTATTTTGAAGTTGTGTTGAGACTTAACAGTCCTCAACAGTGGACAGTAAACAGTGCAGTAGGTGGTGATGATAGTGACTGGTGGTTTCTGGCTACACTTTTCCATGCAAATGGATACAGTAAGTGACTCTGGCAGAATTCACCCATGGAACTTGTCCTGCAACAAAGGACACAGTACTAGTCCAATGCCTCATGACATTTGGCTTGCTAGTGTATTTTTTCAGTAGGCTCTATGTTTTTGTTGGTTGTACACTAAACCTCAACCTCCTGCAGTTGGTACGACAGTCTTAACCTTGTTAAAACGAGTTTTCACCCTGTAAATTTCTCACTTTCACACTTTTGTTGCTCTTCAAAATGACTCATCCCCAAGCAAAATGGAAAACCGGCATTTTTACTTTCTCTTCCCTTCTCTTGTTTCTCTTGTGTTTTGGCTTCCTGATGGAAAACTCCTTAACACTGGATAACACTTCATGATTGATGAAGTTTCATATATTGCCAGCTGCAGGAATCATGAACCTGGCTGGCTGGCTACTTTCAGAGTCGGGTTTTTGATAGTTGTCCTTTCCTGCAATGATCATCATTTAAAACAGTTTAAGAATTGCATTGAATTTAAAACTAGTCATTGTCTGGGGGCCCCAGGCCAGCTTGGGGCCCTGGGCAATTGGTTGGTTTGCTTGCTTTGTTGGAACAAGCTTGCTTTCACACCCTTTTTTTGGTTTAGGCCTGAACCGAAAAATTAGAAGGATCAGACCAAACAAGGTAGGAAAGACCATTAGTGGGCAGAACCCAGCTAAATGTATTGATCTACGGTGAAGTTAAAGTGACAGTCCGTACGTTTTGAAGATTTAGCTTTTTGGAGACCTCTTTGGTGAGAATCACGTGAAAGAGTACTTTTAAAACGTTTTTGTGTTGTGGTGCAGTTTCACATTTGCTGCATTTGCTTAGAGAACCAGCTAACAACAATCCTGGATCCTCTTTCAGAGGCTGTGCATGTGACCTAAGTACGTAAAGACCATTCTGGTATACTCCCTATAGAATACATGTATTAGCTGCTGCAGGATTGGTCATGGGTATGTTCATGTCACAGACTGATACCATTTATTTATTTAGCTTGTTTGGAACATGCCATCAGCTTGTGATTATTGTAAGGAGACTCTAGAGAAGAGAAAGAACTGAGAGATCCTTTCAGGTTGAAGTTCAGGCGTTTTTTTACTCCTCTTAGGAGGCCAGTTCCCCCTCTATGATAAGTGGAGTCAGGAAGGAGACTCTGTTGTGCCCTATAGCCACTCAGGAATATTACTGCTTTTTAGTTTAAAAGAAGAAAACTAAAAATGATAAATGCTGCTTTAAAATATATCGTAGGGAAATATAGAAAGAGTCAGCAAAGCTGTAGATTACGTTCTGTTCTGCCGTGTGTTTATGGTAGAGTCATGATGGACGCTGATACGGGGCGCGATGTCTCTGGGGGAGGTCAGCTGGCACCCTCCCATCCTGCCCGATGAATGAAAATCAGATTATATCTTCAAACAACACCGGCAATATCAAATTCTCCTCTGACTTTAAGCTCTTCACTTCAGCTCCGCTCTTATTTCTTGTGTTTTTTTTGTTGTTTTTTCTCCTGTGCTCCACAGTTCCACGGCTCTGAGCAGGGGTCACAAAGTGGAAGTTGAATTGGAGAGTCAGACACAGTTCCAGATGTGCCGTGCAGCTCTTGAGGAAGCACTGCTGCTTGTTTATGATTAGAAAGCACCACACACACACACACACACACACACACACTCCTTTCATGTCTGGGCAAATCCACCGACTGGCCGAACTGTGCAGATGTGTAGAAAGCATATATATGTGTTGATGCAACCGAAATCTCACAGTATTTCTTAATGTCACTGAAGCATGAACATGGAGCATGAATTGAAAGGTCATTGGTCTCCTTCCAGCTGATAACATCCTGCTACTGCAGCTGTGTCAGGGATACTGTTCCAGCGGTTTGCTTACATAACCCAGTGAGCACTGACTGACGTGAGGCGCTCATGGCCGGCCAGTTTTGGGGGCGGCCGGCCCCGGGACTGACTCGAATTATCCTATAAAAGGGAGGACGTTAAGCTGTTTACATTTCGGACCCAAGTATGGATCCCTGTTAAATGGGTTAAAAGTTATCTGGCAGTCTCAGAAGTTCAACCAGGAGACTCCAGACGAAAAGCTATAATAATCCTGGCTAAACAGTGAACGATTTGATAGACATTAATTGTCTTGAATAGAAGTTGCACACCCAGTTGGTTTTTTTCTACAATCCAATTTCTAATTTTCCCCAATTTTTCTCCCAATGTAGCAAGACCAATTGTCCCACCCATTCAACCGCTAGTCATCACTGGTGATGCCTCAGCACATGCCTCCTCCAACACATGTAAAATCTTTTCCAACTTCTGCTGATGCAGCATTGAAAAAAGTAGCATCACAGCGCACTTTCGGAGGACTCGGTTCTGATACATCGGCTCACAGATGCAGCCTTGTGCTAATTGACATCACCCTACGAGTGATGAGGGGAAAAAGTGCCAATTGTGCTCTCTCAGGGCTCCAGCAGCTGATGGCAAGCTGCACACCCAGTTGTTGACTCAGGTCTTGTAATATCTGGACCCTTGCCGACCCTGCAGTACATGGAAGGTAGGGGTTGAGTGAACCCCCTGAGCCATCAAATGGGACAAAACTGGTGGGCGACAGATAGATCACAAGGTTGTGGATTCCATTCCAAGTTCTATTAACATAGAACGATTGGGCCCTTGAGAAACGCACTTAAGATCATGTCTAAGTTCATGTTGACTCGTCTTTACATTCACACATTCACAGTATACACTCATTTGAGCTAGTCAACACAAACTGACAACAAAATCTGAGTCAGTACAAGCTTTTAGAGAGGGAAGCAATTAAATTTTTGCCGATCTTTCACTTTTAGAAAAAAGTATGCTTCACATTAAAGCCGAGCAAGAACGAACAACCAGTCCCTTCTCACCGCCTTGCTTAGTTGCACGAGAATGGTGACTATAAAAAGATGAGCAAACCAAACCAACCTGAACCAGAAGAGAACAGAATGTTGCCCAAGCTGCGTATGACTCAAATGCTCCTAATTTAAGCTGCCCACTTAAATTCGGTCCAGTCTCCAAGTATCGTGCTTAAGAGCCACTGTTCTAAATTAACCACTTCTATAACAATGACACGTTTGCAAGCAATCACATCAGGAACCAGGCTTATTCCTGGTATGGCAGATCTTTTGTAAGAGGGAAGTCTAAGTAAAACCGTCTCACAGCTTCAGCTTCTTATAACTTCTATGAAGGTATGAATTTCATTGGTGTTGCAGTATAAAAAAAACTGCTAAAGTGCCTGAGGAACGATTATGGGGTATAAACCAATAGGATGTCAGAAAGGTTTATGTATACTGTGTATACTTCTGTGTATACTTCTCATTAAACCACAATCAAATTCACAAAATCTACAAAATTTACTTACAATTACACTTATATATTGCCTTTCTGCCACTCAAGTACACTTATAATTACATTCAACACACACACACTGTGAGAATTGGCAGCCAATCACCCACAGCGTACTCTTAACCGAAACGACCGTCCATCTGGAAGACTGCATTAGGCACTGAGGAGTTGACCCAGCAAAGATTGCCAATACATATCTGGGCATACAGTCACACATACATTCACAAACCAGGGTAATTATCAGGGTATCCACTTTTCTGGACAATTTAGAATTACCAATGTACCTGACCTCCATGTTTTTGGATTGAAATATATCTAGATGGAGTTATTTATCTGGATACAATTGCACGATTATTCATCTTATACGTTGAAGATATGTTGGTTGGATAGGAAGTTCTCTCTTTACCTGATTTACCACATCTGTCATTGACTCCCAGTCTCTGACTGGTCTAGATATCAAACCTGCTAGACATTTGCTGATAATCTCTGACTCGTTGACTAGCTGACAACTCAGCTAGCATCTTCCAGCAGTTCACGCTACACAACCGAGCAAACCCAAGTGATCGGCAGAGGTTTTTGTTGGTGATCTACAAAAAAAATGGTTGGATAATAAAGTGTAGTGTGAACTAGGCACTGACACACATGTTACCAAGATAGTCAACAAGTAAGGTTCTCTAATTTCACCATTCATCTAGGGCATATCGATAAAAAAGAGAAGGCAGTAGCCATCCTTTGGGCTTCTACTGCTAAGACCGAATGTTGGTAGATACCTTTCATTAGTTCAGTTCCTTTGAACTAATACCTTGTGCTCCTACACACAGTCCTGACCTTTACTATTCTTCTTTACTATACTTTTTTTCTGATATTTTTCCCATTTTCTCCCCAATTTACATGGCCAATTACTTAACCCACTCATAAGGACTCCCTCTATCAACACAAGGAAGGTGAAGACTAGCACATGCCTTCTCCGATACATGTGAATCCGCCATTGCCTCTTTTTGAACTTCTGCTGATGCACTGTGCTCGGAGGAAAGCGCAGTAACTCTGTTCCAATACATCAGCTCACAGACGCCTTGTGCTGATTGACATCACCCTTTAGAGTGATGTGGGGAAAGAGAGTGCCATCTACCCACCCAGAGAGAGAGCAAGGCCAATTGTGGCTCTGGTAGACGATGGCAAGCTACATGAACAGGATTTGAACCAACTCAGACCCCCCGACCTTTGCTATTCCAAGAAAAATCAACGCTGGCCTCAGATCAGCATGAACTCACACCGTCCACCAGCTTCAGTCTAAACAGAGTCGGAGCGGTTGAAACAGTTTGATGGCAGTGCGCCATGTCTCGGACACATGTGCTGTACATTCTGATTGTTGATAAAGTTTGCTTTGTTATTCTTAGTAATCATCTCAGAGCAGAGGCTCAGATGTTCCTATGTTGTGATACACCACTAAATAGTAGAGTTAACCTAGAAATAAAAAATAAAAAATCTAAGAACTTTGTGAGCAGAGCTGTGTGTGGAAGTGTTAGGTATGTAACCCATTTCAAAAGGACCTCTGGCTTCAATAACAGTACAGGGAAGTGTGACATCTTAACAGCTGTATGATGTCCTTTCAACATGCATGAGTGCATGAGATCATCACATGACACAGAGCGTGCTGAGGAGTGATGTGTTGTGAATGTAGCCCAGTGACTGTAGAAAACATGGAGAGATATGCAACCACCACGGGTCTAGTGCCTCTGCTGGCAGGTTGCAGCATGGTGTCTAGCTTTATCCAATCTAATATGTTTCAACATAAATCGCCAAAAAATGACAAAAAGCCTATTTCTTCTCATTTGTTTTTACTCAACTGTCTATACATCTCTAGTACCCCTACAAATCCACCAGGCATCCATTCATACTGTACAAGATCATCATCCTATCTGTTTCAATGGAAACCAAAGATTAGATCACCACTTAAATAACATATTTTGAATCCCTGATAAAATGTGATAAATTCCCCAAGAACAGTTTGTAGTGTTGTTTGCTCTATAATGCACAAAAAAATGTTATTTTTGGGCTTGTTATGGTTACTGCACTTGTGCAGATCTCCTAATAAAATTGGGGCTTCCCTACTAGCACAGTGAACCGCCTTCACTCTTAATGTAAGCAGCAAGCTGATTGGCTCCAGACATCTTTCTGTTGAAGGGAGTGACTTAATGCTTGAAAAGATGCTGAATTAAGCATAACAAGAATTCCCAGACATATTTCAACCAGTGGTTGGTCTCCTCATTAATAATGTATACACTGACATTGGTTGCAAATTCGACATGGAGGACAATTTTTTGCTTAATTTCTATCGAGCAAAAAGGGAACCATGTTTTGTACTAAATATTAATTTACTTTCCCTTAAATTGAGGGTTAAACTGGTCCTTTAGCGAAAAAAAAAAACGAAAATCCAGTTCAGTCTGTAGTCAGTTTGCCTTAATTAGCACATACTTGTGTTTTAATATAACTAATTGCTAAGCTGCTAGATCCCAGTTCCAGAACTTCATGATAGCTGCTACTATAGTTGTCCATAGCTTTGTTATATATACTAATTTGTCTGTATACACTGCCTGGCCAATAAAAAAAGTCCCCACCTGGATTTAAGTAAGTAAATGATGTGGGGTTGGTTGATGCTGCAGTTGGTCTGCAGGTTTAGGTTCAGCAACAGTATGTGCTGAAAGAAGGTCAGCTGACCTCAATACCTGAATATATTGAATATAGACCAAGTTATTCCATCAATGGATTTTTTCTTCCCTGATGACACCGACACATTCCAAGATTACAATGCCAGGATTCATGGGGCTGGAATTGTGAAAGAGTGATTCAGGATTGTTCACCACAGAGTCCAGACCTTAACCTCATTGAGAATCTTTGGGATGTGCTGGATGGAGAAGTGAGGCTTTGTGCAGCGGTTGGTCAGACTCTACCATCAACAATACTGCTGCAAGATCTTGGTGAAAAATTAATCCAGCAACACTGGATTGAAGTAAATCTTGTAACATTGCAGAAGCTTATCAAAACAATGCCACAGCAAATCTGTGCTGAAATCAAAACTAAAGGCTGTTCCAAGAGTTTGAGTCTAAGCCTCCATCAGCTTCTTTGTCAGCTGCATTAGCCTCATATTTCCTCATAGCTCACTAATTTAATAAGCGCTTGATTTAAAACAGTGGTCCCCAAGCATGCCACTGGAAGGCTGGACAGCATTTAGATGGACCGCACAGACTGAAACCATTTGAGTGTCCAAGCTGCATCTGCTCTCGCTCTCTTTGGTTTGGTCTTTTTTATAGTCCACATGGATTGAAACATCACAATTAGGCACTGCTTTGTAAAGTGGATTGTCAGGCGCCTTGGCTTAGACACATCCTGAAGTTCATGTTTTATACGTACATTTATAGTTTTGCCAAAATATGAAGGAAATTACACTTGTTTTGTACTTTCCGCAAACAGCCAGAGCATTCTTAGTGTCCAGAGTTCCTTAGTGGCCTTTTGAGCTTCATACTAAAGTTACTGAATGCTACAACACTTCTATATATAATGATCAATTGATGAAACAAATAAGGGCCCTATTTTGTTCAATTGTGGATCGCACAGCTGGATTAAGGGCGTGTCAATGTGTCTTTGGTATCGGGAGGGTGCAAAATATATGCCTTGCCCAGCTCGAAACGCACAATAGGCATGTACTAATTCTTGCTAGCTGCATTAGCCTAAGCCAAGCCTTGTATACTTAAAAATATACACCCCAGAGCTGGAGTTACTACTTTACAGGTCCAATTATGATGTGCCCTCAATTCTGTCAAGCGAAGCCAGTTTAGTCTGGGCAGGTGCCGCTGGTAGGAGAGGCAGAGAAACTTTCAAACTCACTGCCAATATCTACTCTTGTTTTATTCCTTCTTTGGTCACTAAACTGTTTTTGAGACATGCTGAGACTCTTTAGGCTGTGAGCAGCTAAGGTTTCAGCTGAACCAGCCTGCTTGCTAGCTTCCATGCTGCAACACCACTCGCTCGCTGTTGTGTATTGTAAACCTCGATGGTGGAGTTAGTGTGCAAACTTTGACTGGTACTGTACTTATGGATTAGGCTGTGTTGCAGCCAAGGTTTTAGCTGAACCAGCCTGCTTGGTAGCTTCCATGCTGCAGCACCGCTCGCTCGCTGTTGTGTATTGTAAACCTCGATGGTGGAGTTAGTGTGCAAACTTTGACTGGTACTGTATTTATGGATTAGGCTGTGTTGCAGCCAAGGTTTTAGCTGAACCAGCCTGCTTGCTAGCTTCCATGCTGCAGCACCACTCACTCACTGTTGTGTATTGTAAACATTGATGGTGAAGTTAGTGGCCAAACTTTGACTGGTACCATACTTATCAATTAGGCTGTGTAGCAGCTAAGGTTTCAGCTGAACCAGCCCGCTTGCTAGCTTCCATGCTGCAACACCACTCACTCACTGTTGTGTATTGTAAACCTCGATGGTGGAGTTAGTGTCCAAACTTTGACTGGTTGTACTTATCAATTAGGCTGTGTAGCAGCTAAGGTTTTAGCTGAACCAGCCTGCTTGCTAGCTTCCGTGCTGCAACACCACTTGCTGGCTGTCATTAACTGGCAACCTCGGTGGTGGAGTTTGTGTCCAATATACACTTTTATTAGTAAAACAGTCATTTATAACCTGTGAACACTGGAACTAAAACAGTGAGATTTATCTTTTTCAGCTTATTCCAGTACACTCTCTCTCTCTCTCTCTCTCTCTCTCTCCCTCTCTTTCTTTTTCTCTCTATCACTCATTCACACACACAAACAAACCAGCTGTTCATCCACTACCAGCCAGCCAGCGCTCCCACTCTAACCTGTTTGAACATTTCCAAGAAGGTCTTTCCCCAGACCAGCTCTGCTTTTCCTAGAACAGCAGGGAGTGCTGGGTAATGAGGGAGGTGGACGCTGATCGGAGCTCGGAGCAGATGTGTGTTCTAATGGATGGCGCTAGGTGCTACTGATTAGCCTGACAGACTGTTAGTTCTTGGGCTTACCTAGCTAAACAGGAAGCGGTTAGGTAATGGAACATCATAAAGCATAAAGACCAAGAGAAAAGTGATATAATTTACTGCATTTTCTTGAGAAACTCCTAATTATCAGTGGAGGTGGAATGTCCTCTTCACTACAGGTCACAGAAAGTTTGTTATTTTTCACACATCCTTTTTTCACATTCGCTTCCGGAAGATGAAAGCACGGGAGGAAGGATGGGATGAATCAATGTAAACCATAATAATCTCTATCTCCATATTTAGTCTATTTTTACTTTAATTAAACTTTAACCTGGATCACCAACAAACATCTCTCTACTGTGTTCTCTAATAAATAAACAGATTTATCAAAAATGCTGCTTACAGTGACTTGCAAAAGTATTCATACCTCTTAACCTTTTTGCTTTTTACATTTTGTCGCCCTACAACCACATAGTTAAATATAATTGATTGAGATTTATTATTGAGAAGTCATAGACCAACACAAAGTAGGACATACTAGTGCATCTTAAAAAAAATCATAGATATCATTGAAAAGTTACTTTATTTCAGTATTTCCGTTCCAAATGTGAAACTCATAGATTATATAGATGTATTACACACATATATTTTATATATTATATGATATATATGATATATTATAAGTGTTTATTTCTTTTATTGTTGATGATTATGGATTATGGTCCAAAATCAGTGTCTCAGAATATTAGAATATTATTTAAGACCAATTGGTACTTTCGGCAGTGTGGGCAGTGTGCCAAATTCTGCTGGAAAATGAAATCCACATCTCCATAAAAGTTGTCTACAGAGGGAAGCATGAAGTGCTGTAAGATTTTCTGGGAAATCACTGCACTGTCTTTGGACTTGATAATAAAACACAGTGGATCAACACCAGCAGATGACAGACATGACTCTCCAAACCATCACTGATCATCAGTGACTTTTGCATTTTTCCTTCAGAAACCAAGGGACTAGGGATCAAGGGAGTCTGGAGTAAGAGTGGAGAGACACAGTCCAAGCTGCTTTGGAGAGACATGTCATCTTGGCCAGATTTGTGGAGTGCACAACTTATATTTGTCCTGTGGACAGATTTTTTCCACCTGGGCTATGAATTTATTGCAGCTCCTCCAGAGTGACCATGGACCTTTTGTCTGCTTCTCTTACCAGTGCTCTCCTTGCTTGATTGGTCAGTTTGTTCAGACATCCATGTCTTGATAGGTTTGCAGATGTAAAATACTTTATCACATTTTTACTTATTTATCTGAAAAAGCATGTGTTATGATAATTTGTTCCATATAGTGTATATAGTGTATAAGTGTATATTGTACCTAAACCTTATGGTTATAGTCTCAGTACTGCTGTACTGCTGATCTTTGGTCAGATGCAGAATTCGGTTCCCATGCTCCACAAAGTCTGAATCACAAGGGCATAGGGGGCAATTAGTACAATCAGTTCAGATCTCCACCCTGGCACTGTTCTCTCGCTCTCTCTTTCTCTCTTTCTCTCTCTATAAGATCCTGTAAATGAGTGTCATCGTAACTTCCTGTGATGGGATCCAAGGCACACATACTGTATTATTGGCTGAGGGAGGTGAGGAAGTCGCATGGCCTCCAGGGATGCCAGAATGTTTACAATTACAGGAACATCTCGGAAGTGACCAGCTCGTTAGTGACCAACATTAGCACTGTTCTGCGAGCACACACACTCCCTAACCCAGGCCTCAGGACATAGGCCAGTTTCCCCTTTAAAATGCAGCCTATCAAGATATCAAGCCCATTATTCAGTCTAACAAGTTGAATATGTGATTTTGCACCAGCTTTTGCATCAGTCTAAGATCACACAAGTCAAAAGGAATGAGCCAGTCTGATAGCTTTCAGAGTCTTTGTTCTCTCCTGTTTCAGACCCACCACCCAATACATCTCAGCCACAGACCAAGGGGTGGTCTGTCTCATAGGCTTGCTCAGTTCCACACTCATTTCTTTTCACTTTAAGGTCAGACACACACACAGATAGCACACACTGACATTTCAAACATAATGACCTGCTACAGCAAGCTGGCAGAGCTCAAAGACTTGAGGAAACACAGTATTTTTAGCTCAGCACAATAATAAAGCAAAAAACACCCAATGAACACTTTATAACTGCTGTAAACTGAAAGCCATGGCCTTACCTCACGTACAGGAAAGAAGAATCACTTAATTGACATTTGTCTTTGGCATGGTGTTCCAGGTGGTTGCTATCGATAACGTTCATAACCAAGCTGGTCAATCATCATAACCAAGCTGGTCAATTATCATAACCAAGCTGATCAACCTTCATAACCAAGCTAGACAATCATTATAACCAAGCTAGTCAATCATCATAACCAAGCTAGTTACCTCTCATAACCAAGCTAGTCAACCCTCATAAACAAGCTGGTCAGCACTCGTGGCAAAAGTGGTCAACCTTAATAACCAAGTTGGTCAACCTTCATAGCAAAGCTGGTCAATTTTCATAGTCAAGTTGGTCAGTCTTTATAGCCAAGCTGGTCAAACTTCATAACCAATCGGCTCAACCTTTATGACCAAGCCCAAGCTTCTCTACCTTCATAACCAAGCTGGTCATCTTTTATTACCAAGCTGGTCAATCATCATAACCAAGCTAGTCAACCTTCATAACCAAGCTGGTCAACCTACAAAACATACCTGGTCAACCCTCATTACCAACCTTCATTTCCAAGCTGGTCAACTCTCATGAACAAGCTAGTTACCTCTCATAACCAAGCTGGTCAATCTTTATAACCAAGCTGCTTAACCCTCATTACCAACCTTCATTTCCAAGCTGGTCAACCCTCATGAACAAGCTGGTCATCACTCATGGCAAAGCTGGTCAAATTTTTTAACCAAGTTAGTCAACCTTCATAGCAGATGGTCAGTTTTTAAAGTTAAGCTGGTCAAATTTCATAACCAAGCTTTTCAACCTTCATAACCAAGCTGGTCAACTCATATTACCAAGATGGTCAACCTTTATGACATGCTGGTCAACCTTCATGACCAAGCTGGTTAATCTTCCTTCATGACTAAACTGGTCAACTCTCATAGCCAAGCTGTTTAACCTTTATAACCAAGCTAGTTAAATCTTATTATCTGGCATGACCAGCATAACTAGCATGATCTTACTTTAATACCTTAGATTTCAGACAAAACAATGAAAGACCAGGTGTGCCAAAACTTTTCTTTTGTCCAGTATTAAGAACCAGCAGAATTGGAACATGTTTATCCTCATATTGACCTCAGATGTTTTTGTTTATCAGAGAACCCACAGTGTTTCATGTCTAAAGCTTGTAATGAGTGGAGGGATCCATTACTCCACCATTAAACCCCCCGCCACCCATCATCACGCTAGGCCATCACCAACATAAATCAGTCCAAATCTGTCTGTGAATCCCTGGCCTCGTCGCAAAACATCACCTCATGCTCATCCCAGCTGGTTACGGCATAACCATTTCGCTGTTTGGGAGAAATGAAGACCCTTGAGAAACGAAGAACGGATGTTTGGTGGCCAGGAAGGAACGCACGGTTTCATGGCTAGTTTCCCACCGTGTCAACCACAGTGGTCTTCAAGACCCGAGGAGGAAGACACTGTGAAAGCCACACCAAAGCTCTCCTCGCATGCCGCCACTGTAATTCGTCTCACAATTAAGAGTTTTAATTAGTTACGTCTTTCTATATCATGCATGACGACCGCAAAACCCTTCCGTCTTTCACACAGCTGAGGACACCCCAAATTCCACTCAAGGCTGAGGGAACTGTCAACATAGTCGACCACAGACTCCCTCACTCTCTCTTTTATCTGTCTGTGATGCCCCAACCCATCCCAAACAAGCTGTGCCTGTTCACGTCTGAACACCAGCTGAGCAGGAGTGTGCCTGAAGACTGGGTCAGGTCAGAACATCTCCTACCAAAACTGGTCCAATGTAGGACAATCTGTGAACTGATGACTTATGGCAAGTTTTGGATGCCCAAGACCTATTAATATGATCCATGAAGGAGCCAACTCACAACTTAAACCGGAGATACCCAATGCAATTTTTGCCTTGATTTTAGCCCTGATTCAGTCGTCAGTTGTTGACTATGTGAGGGGCGGAGCTCAAATTTTGGCCTTCCATTCACAGTTTAGACCAACTAGAACATATCAAACATGCCAATTTTTTTGCGATCTAATGTGCAATCTACTAGTGTAAACTGGTTAGCGACTCAATCTGCTGCTCTAATAAACAGTTGTCCCAAACCTTTGGCTATAGAGTATATATTTTAAATGTATTTATTCACCCCAGCAAATGTTTGCTGGCCTGTGCTTAGCGATTTCCAAAGGTTAGTCTTTGAAATGTGCCTAATCTTGCTTTTGTTTGCTGTGTGGGTTGGAGTTTAGAATGCCCCAATACTTTTGTGCAAATAGTGTATGTACATATGTGTATATATACTGTAGGTCTTGATACTATATGGCCATTGTTTCTGGTTTGGAAGAGGTGATCAGAAAGATATAAATGGACTTTTAGGGCTTTTAGTGCAGATTTGAAGCCACCAGTTCGTCACTATGCTAACATTAGCTTGATTACCTTGACATAAAACTAAGTGACGTCTCCTCACTTTTAGCAATACATGCTAAATGATGTCACTCCCCAGTTGAGTGCATTTCAGTTAAACATATCGATATTAGTTATTATTGTTAGCATTGCCCCAGTTTAGCATTGTTAGCAATACCCATATATACCATATATACCATTGTTGGCAATACCCATTGATAACAACCCATTATGCAGTATTCTACACATTTAAATGGCATAAAAACACAACATGTTCACAGATAAAAGCTGTGCATTGCTACTGTTGATGTGCATTGCGGCCATTATGGATTCTAAACTTGCGGTTGGTGTATCTCTCCTAAATTTCGTAGTAGGAATTCTGACCAGTTAAAATTTCCTACTAAGAACTAGGAAGTTTCAACATCCAACCTCAAATTGAACGCAGCACAAGTCAATTTATTAATTTAAGCCCTTCTGATTGAACCCTTCTGATTGCTAAAATAGGTGGCTAAGCTAATTATTATGTTGTTGTTTTATTGTTAAAAAAGCTGGGTTTGTAGGAGAGAATTATAGAAAGACAGAACAAGTATAAGGAACAGAAACTGAGAAAGAGTGAGAAATGTTGGTTGAACGCCTCAAACAGGGTTAATTGAATAAACGGATGTCTTGGTGAAATGCTAGGTGGCCTGGCTTTGCGTGGGTGGTTTGGAAGGCGGATGTGTTATTAATTTTTCCTTCCTGCACTTGTCCCCACTCCTTTCACATTGTATTCCAGAGGCTCTTGGCTCAAAGGTGTGATTCGAGGTAGCGGCAAATGTCCCACGGCAGCTCGTAGGTTCAAGGCTGCCTGAGTCCACTGAGAACTGAGAGTTTGAAGTGAGAATCTTGTTTTGTATCTAATTTCTGTAAGAAAGTCACCTTGCTAAGATGGATCAAGTGAAGTGCTTATCTTATGTGATGAAATTAACATTAGCGTGGTGACTAATTTGTTGTACTTAAACCTTAAAGTGTTGATAGGACACAAAGGTCGTCTTCTTATTTTCTATCCAAAACCAGCAGCAAATTTTCAGGTTTTTACATCGATCAGCAATGGTGTTAACACCACCAAATCTGTATGAGTTGTGAGGTTTTATCTTGTGAGTGAGGTTTAATACTGGGCAGTGTGTTAATGCGAGGTGATGTGAATTATCAAAAATATTGAAGTTTGAGGGAGTCTTGATAGTGGGTGTCAGAGAGAAATCTGAAATCATATCCACATTTAGGCCCAATCCCATTTCACCCCTTGCCCCTACCCCTTAACCCTAGCCCTCTAGGGTTAGGGAGTCCCTATTATTGTTAGACTGGAGGATTAGGGGAAGTGTTAGGTCTACATGGCCCTTCAAACAAGGATTTTTCAGAGGCAAAATCAAAAACAGAGGACTATGGGGATGGAGATCACTGGCAAATGGCGGCACAGGGACTAAAGAAACCCATTTATTTGAGTATTTTTCTTGTTATAAATTATGATATCCACTATATTACCATAGTTTAATTTGTAGTTTCAATGTTTTATGACAATTTTCTTCATAACAAGCATAAAAAAATGCTAGAAGTTCATCTCAGTAGCTAGCTAGATAGATAGCTACCTAACTTTCCAGTTCCACCTTTACAGAGATGACAGAGGCTGCAGAATTTAGAATTAGAACTCTGTTTTAAGGCGAAGGGCTACAATCGGAAACAAGAGGTAAATGTACAAAAAAGAAATGGGATTGGACGTGGACACGGCAAAAGTCTTGGGACCCAACACTAGTTCCTGTCCCATGATACTGTATGCAGCATGTCAGCGTACTGTTTTACAGGCTTTTCATTTTAATTATCATTCTGAACTGAGCACGAGAAAAATAGTCTGAACCCAACCAAGCCTCAGTTGTAATTTATTTAGGAGGAATGTTTCAGGCTCTGGTGGTCAGTCCAGGGTCTGTTGGTAGGGAGGATTAATGTGGGAACGGGCTGGAGGAGCGTTAAGCTACCTGATCAAAAGCAACCGGACCTCTTTTATGTCGTTCTTGTTTATTGTCTAATGCAGGTCAAGCAAGTTACTGAGACAAATAATTTACTGACAGAGGAGACATTAGCTCACTTATTACTGCCTCTGTCTCTTCCTCCCTCTTTCTCTTCATCTCTCTCTTCATCTCTTTCCATTCACCTCCGCCTCTCACATCTTTTTCTACCATCTCTTTCTTTCTAATTTTTCCTTTCTGACCACATGACCTGGCATAGAGCATCATACTGTGAATACCTTTAGTACTGCCTTGCAGGTCAGTAGGCCTCTAAAAGGGAATTTCCAGGCACCAGGTTCCAGAGTGCGAATTGTTCACAGTTGTGGTGAATGGGAGCGGACGTCTGAAACATTTAATAGTTGATAGAACAAAATGCGCAAAGGATTACTTTGGCAAACCTTTGCCAAGCCATATATTACAGAATTACGTTCACAAACGATGTTTAAAACTTTACTGTGCAGCAATATCTCTAAGCTCGGAGTTCGTGAACCGGTAATTCTGAACCAGTTCGCCACATTTACACCAACTAAAGTAGCGAGAACAGAAGCGAGAACAGAAGAATACTAGGTTCTTCAGTGCGAACCATGACCACTTCTGTTCAACGCCGCTGTGCAACGACCCCTGTTGATGACGTATGATGGGACGATTTGACAGTTCCACTAAAACTGGTGGAAACTGGGACAGGTTCGCTGAAAAGCACCACGGCTCTTATTAGCCCAAACAGAACTTCTTTTGGTGGAAAAGCGCTAACAGTGGAAACATATCAGGATTCCAGATCTTTTTGGACGAAAGGAACACTCTGTGCTCCAAACTAAAGACGACAAGGACCATCCAGATTGTTATCAGCAACAAGTCCAAAACTCAGAATCATAAAGTTGTGCCAGTGCACTTCTGTGATGCTGCATTAATGTAAAAAAGCACACTAAGATCTTAGCACAACATATGATTCCTTCAATATGACATCGTTTTCAGAGACGTCCATGCATTTCTCAACAAGACAATGCAAAACCACATGCAGCACACGTTGCTAAGGCATGACTGTAAAAGAAACAAATATACAGGTGCTTGACTGGCACACTGTTGAGAATATTTAGAGTATTTTGTAATTACGAATATGTATTTCAATATTAAATTGCATGTAAACTAACACCTGAAACATGCCATCACTTGGTATACTCTGTGCCGAAACATTTTTTTTTGTGTTTTGTGTTTGTTAGTCGTCCTCTATTCCTTCATCAGTGGTCGGTTTCTGACCACAGGGCCACTTTTAGATGGATGTGTTCTGGTGGTGGGTCTAGTCTCAACCTAGAAGTGACACTGACATGTGTAAAAACACCAGTCACGCCACACCACTGTGCCTGAAATACCAGCTTATACAAGCTTATACCACACACACACACATGTCTAGGCCACCATGTCAGTGTTCTCCGAGGGTTCTTCAGTTGGGGCAGTGGTTCTGTATTGAAAATGCAGGAAGAAATCTTGGGAGAAACCAAGACTCACATGGGGGCCATCCTGCCAATGATTATTGATAAAAACAGATCACTGAACCATCAAATATGTCCTTTGTTTTGTTCAGGTCTACTGATATGATCATAATAAACATACTGATGATGGTTATTGGTAATAATAAAATCATTATTGTTTTTATAGCAGCAGTCCAAGTAAACAAGTTTGATTAAACAAAATCAGAAATGGAAAATGGACAATAAGTCCAAGACAAGTAGCAGTAGCTGATCTGTGGGCAGCAGGAGACTCCAGCAGTCCAATCTTTCATCAGTGTAATCATTAACTTAGAAAAGGTTAAAGAAATGGAATCGTATCTCACTGGATTTATGGACAAAAGAGAATGTGATGTGCCACGAGGACCCTGAAACACATACATTTAACATCCATCCACTCAGATGTCCACAAACCTGAATGACCTCCTACAAGTGGCTGGGATGTTCATGAACAACCTTAATCTGGAGCCTTTATCTAAAGAAGAACAGTAATTACAGTTTTTTTCTGGATTGTTTACACACATTTTCTGAAAACATGCCTCATATTTTCAGAACTCTACACACAACTCCAACAAACACGCAAACAATGGGCAAAACCCTTCAATTCTCCTGCAAAATGAAACTTGTGACACACACAAACCGTCATATGAACAGACAATCAAAAGAAGCAGTTGAACACTGATGTGCTCAGTGTAAAACACAAATCTCCATTCATCATAATGACTTTTTTTTTTTGTTTTTAATTTTTATATATTTAATAATATTGTTTTTATACTCAGAACACACAAATACACAGTAAAAATATATTTTATTTTTCCAACAAAAACAATGTCCACAGTGTGCAATGCAACCAACACAAAGATGCAGTGATTTATGTACAAAACAACAAAAGAATGTATTGTATAAAGTTGCAGTAAACAAAAAACTATGCTGCATCCTGTCTTCTGTTTGGGTCTGCTAAAGCTTTGATTGCTGATTGTAAACCTGTGTGAAGGGTGTTTGCCCATTGTGCATAGTAGGGTAATTAACTTTAGAGTTTTAAATATCAGTGTGTTCCGTGTCAAAACATTATATATTATTACAGAAAATTGTGTATGTAGTGTTTTTAAAAAAGTGTGTTTTAGAACTGCAATTTGAGTGTAAAGCAGGAATTGTGCTTGTAGTTTAGCAGAACTGGTTTAAGGGGTAGGTGCGTAAGTTACATATGTGTAATTCAGACTGGATTTATTCTGGATTTTCAGGTGTGAAAGACTGAGGGCCATTTGGATGCTGCTGGGGCCAGTCCGGGCCAGTCCAGGTCAGCTGATGGATCTGAGTCAGGGAATCCGAGGCGGTTCTTCATCAGCAGCTGCAGGATCTGACCTCACAGCACAGCTGCATTTCAGAGCAGAGGTGAAAGGAGGGCAACGGGCAAGATTAAGCAGCGACCATCACCACTACACACACACACACACACACACACACAAATACAAATACACACACACACACATACAAGCACACACACACGCACACACATACACACACACAAATACAAATACACACACACACACACACACACACACAAATACAAATACACACACACACATACAAGTACAAATACACACACACACAAGACGCTGCATCAAAGTGCAGTAAACTCAGCAGGGAGGTAAACCACAAACAAAAACATGGTCGGACAGTCACACACCAACACACACACACACACACACACACAAACACACACACACACACACACACACACACACAGGACATCATCTCAGGCAAAGGGCCTGGAGTTCATAAGCACAATAATCAGTGACAGCAAGTTCTGCTGAGTCCGAAAAAAGTGAGACAAACAGAAAAAGTAAAAAAGAGAAGAAGCAAAAAAGCTGAGGAAAAACAGAAAACAAGAGAAAGAGAAGAGCAATAAATACATATATTATCAGAGAGAGAGAGAGAGAGAGAGAGAGACAAAGAAAGTAAGATCAAGAGGGACAAAAAGAAAGGCGATAAAGGCAGAAATAGAGAAAAGAGAAAGTAAAAGGGAAAGATAGGAGAAAGAAAGAGACAAGAAGGGACAAAACAAAAGAAAAAGAAGAGAATAAGATGTAAAAATATGGGAAAGAGGGAGAGAAGGAGAGAGAAAAAGAAAGAAAGAAGTAAAATGGAAAAAGATGGAAAAGGGGGGAGAAGGAGAGAGAAAAAAAAAGAAAAGAAAGAAAGAAAGAATAAAGGAAGAGACAAGAAGGAACAGAACCAAAGAAAAAGAAGAGAGTAAAATAGAAAAAGATGGGAAACGGGGGGGGGGGGGGAGAGAAAAGGAAATAAGGGAAGAAAGAAATAATAAAGAAAGAGACAGGAAGGAACAGAACAAAAGAAAGGGGACAGTGAAGAGAAGGAGCGAGAAAAAGGAAAAGGAAAGAGAGAAAGAAAGAAAAGGAGACAAAAAGAGAGCAAGTGAGAGGGAAAGATGAGAACGAAAACGAGAGACAGGAAAGGAAGAAAGGAAAGAGAAGAAAGCGATAAGAGAATGTCAGACAGAATGAGAAAGAGAGGAGGTTATTGGGTTATGGGGTGGTTTAAGTCAGGTTGACCTAAAGAGAAGAGAACCAGCGGGGTAAGATCTGACTGCACAGGAGAGTTTTCTCTCTCTCTCTCTCTCTCTCTCTCTCTCTCTCTTTCTTTCTCTCTCTCTCAGTTCAGTTCAGAGGTGCTTTATTAGCATGAATGTAATTACATACACTATTGCCAAAGCAATTAATAATACAAGTAAACAGACGTTATAAAATAATAAAAATAATAATAAATAAATACTAACAATAATAACAAAAATAAAATACATAAGTAAATCTACAGATTAGAGAGAAAAAAAACAAAAAAAAACAGTAATATTAAAAAGGTTGAGTTATTAATAAAGAAAAGAAGTAAAAGTAGTAATAAAGCATGTTAAAGTTAGATTAATAGAAGTGAAAGTAATAGTACAGAACGTATTACAGATATAAGTACAGATATTAGTGATTGGTGGACGGTCTCACTGGTTGTCTCTCAGATTGTGACAGGCTGTAATGTATTGGGCAGCGAGTGTGATCAGCTCTCTGCTCTCTCCCAGTATGTAGGGCAGTTTGTGTGTATTAGTGCAGTGTAGGAACTCGGGGGCGACGCTGCTAAATTTCCTATAATATAAACTCCTGATGGAGTGGTATTTTGGACACTCTGTGAGGAAGTGCAGCTCTGTCTCCACCACTGCCAGCTCACAGTGAGAGCACAGTCTGGCCTCTCTGGGTGTCCAGTTCTGCCTGCGCCGGCCGGTCTCCACGGCCAGGCTGTGCTCACTGAGTCTGTACATGCTCAACATCTTTCTCAGTTTTCTATCTTTAATTTCTGTCAGGTAATCTGCCAGAGTGTATTCTCGGTTCAGAGCCGAATAGCACTGCAGTCTGTGCTGCTGTTTTACTGTCTCAGTCCAGTGTGTGATGTATTTCTGTTTTTGTTGGGTAATAATTTGGTTGGGTTTAATGTTTTGGGCGAGTGTGTAGTGGGGCTGGGTGGTGTGTGTTAGGTCAGTGAGATTCAGGATCAGCTGGGTTAGGGGACTCCTCTGGATGTTCAGCTCTTGGCAGGTCAGTGCTTTATAGTGGAGTGAGTGGGGGTCACTAGATTTAATGTGCTTCCAGAAGTTTATGGCTCTTTTTTGAATGTTAATTATTAGAGGGTACTGTCCTAATTCTGCTCTGCAGGCCGTGTTCGGGGTCTTCCTCTGCACACTGAGGAGATTCCTGCAGAACTCTGTGTGCAGAGTTTCAACTGGGTGTTTGTCCCAGTTTAAAAAATCATTTTGAGTGAGGGGTCCCCAAACCTCACTACCATACAATGCAATGGGTTCTATTATTGATTTAAATAATTTTAGCCAGATTTTAATGGGAATTTCAAATTTAACAGATTTTTTAATGGCAAAAATAGCTCTTCTCGCTTTTTCTTTGAGCTCCTTCACAGCCAAGCCAAAACTTCCAGTACAACTGAACGTTACACCCAAATATGTGTATGTTTTAGTATATTCAATATTTGTGTTATTAATTTTAAAATTAAAATCCCCCTGACTTTTTGTCCCTTTTTGAAACACCATGATTTTGGTTTTTTGGTGGTTTATTTTCAAAGCCCATGTGTGACAAAAGTCCTCCAGTACTTTGAGACTTTGTTGTAGTCCCTCTCTCGTAGGGGACAGTAAAACGAGGTCGTCTGCATAAAGAAGACATTTGACCTCGGTGTCACCCAAAGTAAGACCAGGTATATTACTGGATTGATCCAATTTTTCTGCCAATTCATTAATATATAAATTAAACAGAGTGGGGCTCAGACTACAGCCTTGTCTTACTCCTCGTGACTGTGGAAAGAAGTCTGTTCTGAGATTTTCAATTTTAACTGCACATTTACTTTGTGAGTACATCGATTTAATTACATCATATGTTCTCCCCCCAACACCATTCTCAATAAGTTTATAAAATAATCCGGTATGCCAAATTGAGTCAAAAGCTTTCTGGAAATCCACAAAGCAGGTAAAGATTTTGTGTTTATTTTGAGTTACATGTTTATCAATGAGCGTGTGGAGGGTGAAAATGTGGTCTGATGTTCTGTGGTTTGGTAAAAAGCCAATTTGATTTTTACTCAGAACGTCATGTTCTATTAGAAATTGTGTAATTCTGCTGTTCAGGATGCTGCAGAATATCTTACCTAGGTTACTACTTACACAAATTCCTCTGTAATTGTTTGGGTTAAATTTATCTCCGGTTTTGAAAATAGGGGTTATGAGTCCTTCATTCCACGTAGTTGGGAAGTGGCTGACATTTAAAATAAAATTAAATAGTTTTAAGATAGCCAATTTGAATATATGATTTGTGTTTTTTAACATTTCATTTAACACACCATCTGTTCCACAGGCTTTTTTAGGCTGAATATTTTTTAGCTTTTCCACTAACTCCTTTTCTGTAATTGGGAAGTCGAGGGGGTTCTGGGAATTCTTAATAATTGTTTCAAATGCCTGTAGTTTTTCAGATATTTCAAATTGTTTTCTATTTATTAATGGAGTACTGTACAATTTTTCAAAATGATTTCTCCATGTATTTCCATTAATGATTGTTAATTGTTCATGATCTGTTCGGTTTAATGATTTCCAATGATTCCAGAATGAATTAGAATTAATTGATTCTTCTAAATTGTTAATTTGATTTTGTATATGTTTGTATTTTTTAATTCTTAGCGTATGTTTGTATTCTTTAAGTGCTTCACAGTACTTTGTGCGTAATTCCTGATCATGAGGTTCTCTGTGTTTCTGATTGGATAACCTTCTTAGTTCTTTCCTCTTGTTTTTACAGTCCTGATCAAACCATTTGTTTTCTTGGGTCTTTTTGGGTTTGTTTTTTCTAATGCTTAAATTTGAAATTTGGATGGCACGGTCAAAAATTCTGTTTAAATGTTCCACAGCCATGTCAACTCCCTCTGCATTTTGAGGAAAGGTGTGAGATAGAAAGGAGTTAAGGAGTGTCTGGATTTGCTGGCTGTTAATTGCGTGAATATATTTTTCACCACTGTCCTGAGTCCATCTGGGAGGTAGTTTAAATTTGTAAAGTTTGCAGGGATTTTGCCAATTATCATTCCCAACTGATTTGTTTAGATATACAGTAATTTGGCTGTGATCAGAGAGAGGTGTCAGTGGCTTGACTGTGAAGGCTCTCAGGAAGGTTGTGTCCAGATCTGTTATTATATAATCTACAGCACTGTTGCCAAGAGCTGAGCAGTGTGTGAACTTACCGAAGGAGTCACCTCGCATTCGTCCATTCACAATGTACAGACCCAGGCTTCGACAGAGCTGCAGTAGGTTTCTTCCATGTGAATTTACTGATTTATCGCAGTTTTCTCTGGGGGAGTGAGTACCAAAATGTATATCATCTCCTGTAATGAAATGATCTCCTTTTGTGCTGATAAAGTCAGGTTGCTCTCCTGTTCGAGCGTTTAAGTCCCCACAGATCATTACATGGCCTTGAGTTTGGAAATGACTAATTTCGCTTTCTAAATTTTGGAAGGTTTCTTCTTTAAAATAGGGGGATTCTGCTGGGGGGATGTATATTGCACAAATAAATACATTTTGGGGGGTTGAAATTGCCTGTTTGTTAAGTTTTATCCACAAATAATCTTCTCCTTTTTTTACTATTTCTATAGAATTTGTTAGTTCTGATTTAAACCAAATAAGCATTCCCCCCGAGTCCCTACCCTGAGAAACGCCTGTTAACTTGGTGGAAGGAATAACCAATTCTCTGTGGTCTGGAGGACAACCAGTGGGACCGTCTCCTTTACACCATGTCTCCTGCAGTACCAAAATATCAATATCCTTAATTTCATTTATAAATTCAGGGTTTCTGCTTTTTAAATTAAAAAGAGAAGAGTTCAAACCCTGAATGTTCCAAACTGAAATTTGAAATGATGCCATTCTTAGTGAAATAAAAGGTATGCTATTCTAATCATAGACCATGTCCCATCAGACGTGTGCAGATGTGACTGAGCATCTGCTGTATGTCTCTGAGTTCGGACACATTAGCGCTTGCTGTTCCTCTGACGACCTGAGCGTAGGTCAGGGGTCCAGGCCTGGTCTGGAGCTGCTGGGTAGTTGATGGTGGGACTGGTGCATGGGGGGAATCTGTGGTGTGTGCTGGTGCTGTTGTATGTGCAGGAACAGGGTTCCTCTGGATTCTCCTCTGCATGCCTGGCTGTGGTGGGTGATGGTAGATGTGGTGCTGAGGTGTCTGATGGGGGGCTTGTGATGCTCCTCCTCCAGGTCTTGGGGTCTGTTGTGATGATCGTGTTCTCTTGAGGTTTTGTTCAGCGGTGTACTGGATAACCCTGCGGGTCAGTGCAATGTCCTTCAGCGTTTTTGCAAATGTAGGCACTACATTTTTAAAAAGGTGGACGTGATCATAAAGGCAGGTGGTATCCAGAGTTGGGTGATGGGCTAGGTGGGTGTTTGGCCGGAGAGCACATTCCCTGGAGATGCTGGCGTTGATTTTCTGGATGGTGTAAGGGTGAAAATCTTTGCGAGGCAGCAGTGTTGAGATGATAATTTTTGAATTAGAGAAGGTGTTGTTGGCCTTCTCGATTACTGCTCTCAGGGAGGTGGCCACTCTCTCTTGCTGACTCCGGAGGTCGTTTGTCCCGGTGTGGATTATAATGTGGGTCGGTGACCCTAGTTTTTCTTCTGTGAGGAGCTCCAGTGCTTTTTTAGTGGTTGGGCACCAGAGTTTTACCACTCTGTGTTTGGGAAATAGTTTTTTCTCATTAATGAATTTCCCGTTGGAATCGATTAACAGAGCAATGTCACATTGCCCTGGATTTCCCTCCTCTCTCTCAGTATCCTGGATGTTGGACTCCACATGTGCTTGCTGACTGGGTGGAGTCTGCTGAGAACTGGTGACTGGAGCAAGTGAAGGCTGTTGAGAGTCGATGGTTGGAGCAAGTGGAGGTGGTTGAGAGTTGGTGGAGGTTGAGGGTGAGGGCTGAAGTTGGGTGGTTTGAGCTGATGGAGGGCTCTGATGTTGACTGAAGGAGAGCAGCTGTTGTGTCAGACTCTGTACTGTGCTGTCTCTCTGCTTTAGCTCCTCTCTCAATGCAGACATCTCCTTTCTGTAGGTGTGTCTGTCCTCCTCTATGATCATTTTTAGATCTTTAACTTGTTCTCTCAGTGCTGTCAACTCTTTTTCGGAGCTGTCCTTGTCCAGCTTTGGTTGATTGTAAGACTGCTGCTTTAGGACCATCTCTCTGAGTTGTACTAACTCGATTTCTAAGCGTGTAAAGTGCTCTTTCATTGAGGTGATGGAGGTGTAAAGTGAAGTCTGCTGGTTCTGTTCTGTGTCCTCCTGCTCCTGAGCTGGGGGCTCTGGGGGGTCTGTTGTAGTGTTCTGTAGATCTGTCTTGTCTTCCTGCAGTGTGTTTACAGTGAACTTTTCTTTCTTTGCAATTTCTTTAAGATTATTAAAAGAGTCCTGGAACACACTGGGGTTTCCCTGCACCATGACAGTACCATTTTTATAAATGTTCACTGTGGCCATAATTGTCTCTGTGTCTGTTGGGTCCTTTATTTTTATTTTCCACCCATTACAGATCCCTTCTTTTTTCACAGAGGAGTAGTGACTTAGCAGAGCTTTATGCCATGAGCTGGGGTGTTCTGAATAAAAGATAAGATTGCTGACTTCCCCAGTCTTATAAAAATCAGCAAACAGAGTTTCAGGATTCTCCTTTAGCAGATTCTGTTTAAACTGTTTCCTGGCCGTTTCACTTTTCAGTTCAGGAGGGTAAATGACAGGGCAGTACTGTACTGGGCCACAGAGTTGATCCACATCCTCCACAGGGCAGAGAGGGACAGGGGACAGTTCTGATTGGCTCATCCTGGACACCTTATATGGGTAACTGATGGCTCGGAATGTTGAGGGTTTTTGATTGTCAACCCTCCAACTGTCACTTTAGCTTTAGCATTTAGCTCATATTCATAGCTAAAACGCTTAAATATAGTATTTCTTCCTCTTATTTTCAATGTTTTTAGTGAAAAAGTCACTCACAGTACTGCAGATGCTGTTTGTTGAAAATTTTGATAGAGATGTATGTTCCTCTCAGTTTCTCCCTCCTGTAGTGATCTCTCTCTCCCTGCTCTGCTTTGCCTGAAGGTGAAGTCTCTTCTTGTTTTGATTCAATATCTTTCAAATATCTTATTGAATTTCTTGATTTCTGTCCTAAATATTTTACTTTTTACTTGAATTTACGTTATCCAAGTATTATTACAGATTTTCTTAATGTTTCTCTCACTTTAAAACAAAAAAAAAGAGAAAAATCTGGGAGCTCACACAGATATGACTTCTCACTCTCTATCACTCTCTTTCTCTCTCTCTATTACTCTCTCTCATTCTCTCTATCACTCTCTCTCATTCTCTCTATCACTCTCTCTCTCTCTCTATCACTCTCTCTCTCTCTCTCTATCACTCTTTCTATCTCTTTCTCACTCTATCACTCTCTCTCTCTATCACTCTCTCTCTCTCTCTCTCTCTCTCTCTCTCTATCACTCTCTCTCTCTGTATCTCATTCTCTCTCACTCCGTTCAATTTCTCTCCCTCTCTCTCTCTCTCTCTCTCACACACACACATACTGCTCCTCCAGAGGTTCCTATTGTATTGGCCATACTTCTCTCTCTACATGGACAAGACCAGCTGTGTCATCTGTGTCATTGTGTCAATTGGATGCAACTTAAAGTATCTGAACAGTGGTGGCTGTATGACGGGCAAAGGGGTGTGTGGCTATTTATGTATTCATGGGAACATGAGAAATTTGTCTTGTACCATCAAACACAGTTTATCTCATTGTGAGGGCACCTATAGGGCACCACATCACATGTAATCCACTGTGATGTGCTTGGTATTACTATGAAATGGTGATGACAAAGCTTGATAGTTCAGTGGGCACTGGTGCGGCGAGGGCTGCTGCACGGAGTTCTGCAGGATGTCCATCAACACCTTCAGACCAGACCCCTCCTCAAGTCTTCAGAGTGTATGTGTGTGTGAGTGTGAGTTTACACTATTAGAGATATACAGAATACCGTATTCATCACATTATAAGGCGCACTTAAAATCCATTAATCAGTGCGCCTTATAATCACACCTCACTGGGTGCTCGTTCAAGGTGTCATGGGAAGGACAGCTGTCCTCAGCCCACTCCTTATCCACTGGGGTTCCCCAGGGTTCGGTACTGGGACCCCTTCTCTTCTCAATATACACCGCCTCTCTTGGACAGGTTATGACACCCAGCTATACCTGTCATTCTCAACTGAAGATCAATCAATCTTCTCTGACATATCCTCACGGATGAAGGAGCACCACCTTCAACTAAATCTCTCAAAGACTGAACTTCTGGTTATACCAGCAAAACCATTTTTTCAACACAACTTCACCATAAGCATCGACTCTCTCTCTCTCTCACCGACAAAGGTTGCTAGGAACCTGGGTGTTATGGTTGACGACCAGCTCTCCTTCACGCACCACGTGGCCTCGGTAAATTCTGCTTTTAATCACTGTTTCATCAGCAAATCAACAGCAAAAAAATCTTAAACCAGTCAATACAGAACGAAAATAAAATATAATAAAAGTAGTGCATTAGGTAAAAACTAATAATACATGTCTAATAATGTAACCCACTACAAAATGATAACCCTGTTCTTCAGAGGGTCTTCAGAATATGCCTACTTGCATGTTTCAGTTTCCTCAGCCTATATCTCATTCACGATAACACGATTGCTACTTCTCTTTACATTAATCAAACAGGCTAAACTATCCGAGACAAGCGAACAGGGAACAGACTGGATTTAAAGCCCTCGACTAGACACCAGGACGAGCAGCTACAGTAGCCCAGCACAGATAACCTGCCCTGTTTCATCTCTATCTGCCAGAAGCAAGCCCATTATCATCCCTGATAACTCTCCAGCGCTCTGACTCTCGCTGACAGAGTAATTCTCACTGTCGAATCCAGCCAGCGCACCTTCCCCACATCCCTCCCTCCCTCACACACACTTCTAAACACTGGAGCTGCTGCCCATCACTCACACATTCCCACATCTACGCTGGGTTACACTCCGCACAGACAGGCTGGCGTTTCAGTGCAATTACATGGAAGGCTCATGCATGAGAATCTGATTGAGTGGAATTAGAAGCATATTGCATATTTTTGATTCGCTACATATGAGGACACAACTGGCTCATCTAAACAGAGGATGTTCGGCGACTATAAAAATGTGCTGGTTCACTTTAAAAGCAGTGTTTAGCGCTACCATCTGCCAGTCGTAAAAATAGCCCAACAAAAGTTCGGTTTACTTTTAAAAATATCACATTTTTAAAAATCATTTCTCGATCCACAGTGTCACTTGTGTACATGTGTAAATAAAAGAGTCATAGAAGGCATTACCACCAACAGTGGACAGTGCAGTGGATGGTTATGATTGTGAACGGCTGCCTCTGGTAAGAATTGTCCATGTGGTCCAACACACTTGATTACACAAAGTGAGGTATGACTTTTCTGACAGAAAAGTTATTTTTTTATTTATTTCTCATTTTTATCCCATTTTCTTCCCATTTTTACAAGGCCAATAAATTACCTAACCCACTCATTAGGACTCCCCCTATAACTAGTAATACCCCCAACACCAGGAGGGTGAAGACTAGCACATGCCTTCTTCGATACATATCAGCCACCGGCTTTTTTTTAACAGCACACAGGAAAGTGCAGAGACTCCGTTACAATACATCAGCTCACAGATGCCTTGTGCTGATCGACATCACCTTTTGGAGTGATGTGGGAAAAGAGTGCCATCTACCCACCCAGAGAGAGCAAGGCCAATTGTGCTCTCTCAGGACTCAGCTGATGGCAAGCTGCATGACCGGGATTCGAACCAAAATTTTGTTTTACCAGGAAACACCACAACGAATAAACAATGTTTCTTGACCAGAAACAATATTTATAGTGAAAGTCTTAGATGTAAATTTATCAACATCTGGACCCTTGTGGATTCTGTTATATGTAGAAGGCAGGGGTGGAGCCATATTTTCAGACAACTCGATTGGACCAACCTGATTGCAGTGTGGAGGATGAAAGGGAAACATAAATCCTCCATTTCTAAAAGCAGGAAGACAGGTGTGATTAGAGGTCTATTAAAGACAGGTGAAAGCTGGCGATTGGTTAAGGTAAGGGGCTGTAGCAGTAGAGTCTCCTGGCAGAACTTTCATTGCTGAGCTTTAATTTCAAAAGATTCTTCAAAGGTTTCTTTGCATGTTAGCCACATACAAACCAATTTACCACTGACATGCTCTAGATTTACTACTGCTCTCTCAGGGCTCTGGCAGCTGATGGCAAGCTACATTAACGGGATTCGAACCAGTGATCTCCCAATCATAATGGCAGCGATTAGCTGGCTGGACCAGTTGGAGTCCACTTGACTAAATTTTTTAACCGTTACCTAATCTTGGGAATGCTCACAACTGTATACGTTTTGAGATGCTATCTTGTGAGTGAGGTTAGGCACTGGCCAGTGTGCCCATATCAAGGCAATGTGAACTATCGACAGGTGCTCAAGCAAACCCTGATAATGGGTGCTAGATGTATAGGACGTTCCGATTCCAAAGTTCGGAAGCGCAGGTGTTTTAATATTCCTTAATCCACAGGGTCAAGTATTTACCAGGAATACATAATAGAAAAAGGCATTACCACCCACAGTGGACAGCATAGTACAGGGTTCGTACGATCATAAAACCTGGAAAAGTCATGGAATTCGAAAATAGCAATTTCCAGGCCCGAATAAATTTTGGAAAAATAAAAATACCCAGAAAGTTTTAGAAAAGTCATGGAAATTTGGACTACACATCTTTGTATTTCAGTTTATCGATGAAGAAAATCACAATGGAGCTCTCAGGATCTGACACACATTTTTTTATTGAAGATTGTGTGTTTTTTTGATTATAGTTTTAGTTGTTTTTTGGTTTTATTCTCCATGTCTGCACTGATGTTTTAAAATCGTATGGTCATAAAAAGTTGCCTTGAAGGCATGGAAAAGTTATGAAATAATAATGGAAATTTATTGGTTAAAAAGTGTATGAACCCTGACAGTAAATGATCGTGACCAGCAGCATCTGGCTACAACTGTCCAGAATTGAACAGACAAACATCTACACTGGGTTACACTCCGCACAGACTGGCTGGCGTTTCAGTGCAATTATGTGGAGCGCTCATGCATGAGAATCTGATTGAGTGGAATTAGAAGCATATTGCATATTTTTGATTCGTTACATATGAAGACACAACTGGCTCATCTAAACAGAGGATGTTCTGTGACTATAAAAATGTGCTGGTTCACTTTAGAGAAGAAAAGATTAAGTGACCATCTGCCGGTCATAAAACGAGTCCAACAAGAGTCCAGTTTACATCCAAAAGATAAAAAAAAATCATATTTACAATTGTAAAAACAAAGACGTTTTAAAGGGTTCTTGAATGATTTGGGAGTCTTGGGGCAGAGATATATACGGTATCACTTTAAAATAAGACTACCTTTATAAAGGGTTTATAAATGGTTTACAATTAGTTTATTAATGGTTGCCAATTAGGTTGTAAATGCCTTAAAAATCATTAATAATCAGTTATAACACATACATAGAAAGGGCAACAATAAAGATGGCTGTGGGTTCACAATTTGGCAAACAACAGGTCATTGTTGCCCTTTCTACGTATGTGTTATAACTGATTATTTAATTTTTAAGGCATTTACAACCTAATTAGTAACCATTAATAAACTACTTGTAAACCATTAATAAACCCTTTATAAAGGAAGTCTCATTTTAAAGTGGTACCCAATATACACAGTAAATGATTCAAACTGTTGAACCGTTACCTCAGTGGTCAACTTGTGAACATGCACATGTATAAGCTGTGAGGTGTTTTCTTGTTGTGAGTGATGCTTAACACTGGCCAGCATGCTCATGACAAGCAGTTCAACAGCAGTTCAACTGACAGCAGCTTAGAAGACAGTCCTTTTACATTGAGTTCCATTGCAGTAGTTTTTACCTCTCAATTTGATGTTTTTTAAAGGACAGTGATGAGATTTTTACTCTAAACAGCTTAAATTATTATTGAATATAATCTCATTAAACCAGGCATGAACTGATCTGGGGGAGGTGTTCTGTTGTGTTTTCTGTCAGGCTGTCAGTGAGAGAGAGAGAGAGAGAGACTGATAAAGAGAGAGACAAACAGTGAGTGAGAAAGACAGAGAGAGAGAGGGAGAGAGAGAGAGAGAGAGAGAGAGAGAGGCTGACAGTCAGCTGGAACACACGTTCTCCTGACTGTAGAGATTACCAGCTTCTCCACCAGACCAGACCCAGTGATGTACTCCTGTGTGTGTGTGTGTGTGTGTGTGTGTGTATTGCTCTCGTGCTGTGTTTTCTTTCAGATAGTACTGGTGTTGGTCTTCTGCTCATGTCTGCCTCTAATCAGCTGTCCCAATGCAAAACACACACGTGCAATCACGCACACACGCACGCACGCATACACACACACACACACACACATTACTCTAATGTACAGGCTGATAGCAGCAGCATTCTAGGAATGCTCCTTAATAAAAACACACTCCAGCTCAGCCAACAAGCAGAGTGACTGAAACCATCTCTCTCACTCTCTATCTATGTCTATCTGTTTCTCTCTTTCTCACTCACTCTGTCTGTCTCTCTCTTTCTCGGTCTGTTGGTCTCTCTCTCTCTCTCTTTCTGTCTCTCTCTCTCATTGTTTCTCTGTTTGTATCTCTTTCACTTGGGTGAGGTGTTTTCTCCCTCTAACACTAATTTTTTACACTTTTGTCTAAATAACATACTACAATACTCAAAAACAAGTAAGTACTAGAACAACTGGCATGGCATGCTTCATCTTTCTTTTCCACACATCTCAGTCTTTCGCTTTTTTGCTTTTTTTATTTCTCTCTCAATATTTTTTCTCCACTCCTTTCTTGTTTTTGTCTGTCCTTCTTTATTATGCTCCTGTTTTTCAACAACCCCCCCAACTCTTATCATTATAAAATACTCTGCTATCACTCCCATTTACAGCTGTGGAAGGAAAGGAGGGTTTGTTTTGTGTAAGAGTTCCACATTATACCTTACAATGACACACACACACACACACACACACACACATATATCTACATTTTAGACCTCTCAGAACTCACTCAGAAACACTTAATGCCAAATTTTACTTCTTTGTTGAGCCTACACTGTAGCCTACACGTACCCTATACCATAGTCCAATTCGCACATTCCCAGACATGTAGCAATGCGATATGGTCCGCAGCAGCTGTGATTGGCTGCCAAGCCTCATGTTCCCGCCCACACAATCCCATCTTTTTGGTTTAAACTGCAGAGCGATGCAGTTTATACTTAAAATTGTACGAACAGCACCCTCATCATTGGACATAATGTTTTGGCTCATCAAGTTTAAAGGCCCTTTGTAGGTTTTACAAAGAATGGCTGTAGGCCCAGTATGGCTGCAGAGTTTACCCTACCAATCACTGTGAATGGGACCGCCATTGGACCACCACCCACCAGTTCTCAGCAATGATGCTGATACGCCACGACTTCAGAAGGTGTTTGAAGGCAGCAAGCGACTCCACAAGGAAGTCCTTCCACCCCCTTGGTGCCAGGACAGAGAAAAGTCTAGACAAGCCGCCATAATAAATCTGAACTGGTCCACTGCTTTGTTATCCGCGGTTGTGACTGGCTATCCCACTTCAAAGCCACACATCCTACGTTCTGGACATTCCAAGCTACAGTGTTCTGCCGAATCGCGTGCCCCGATCTTTACTCTCAAACTTTATGACTTACCATGCTAGCCAACGACACATGCAGCTTCCTGGGTCAACACACTGGGGATCCACCAGGCATGACCTAAGACCTGTAATAACATCATTAATGCTCGTTGAAGAAGATCAGAGGAAACATTAATCCGTACTACCTCAGTTGGTAGAACTTCAGGTTGGTAGAACTTGATTGTGATGCATCATATACAAAATGCAAACATAACAACAGCAGTATATCATCATAGACATTATGAATCCAAGATATTTCTACGTTTTGTCTGGTCAACTACATTTCATTTGTTAATTAACATGAATTCCTGTATTTCAGACCTGTATTCCAAAAAAAAAGTTGGGACGCAAAGAGTTTAGCACTTTGTAATGTTGCCATTTCTTCTCTCAACATTGTCTATTGGGGACAGGTCAAGATTGCATACCTCTTCCTCCACAGCCATGCCTTTGTAATTTGAGCAGCATGGGGTTTAGCATCGTCGTGTTGAAAAAATGCATTAATGCCGCCGCTTTCACAGAAACACAGGAACGCAACTATATACCATGCCAAACCCTGACTTTTGGACTTGTTGCTGATAACAGTGTGTCTTTAGTACAGATTACATGGTGTCCATTTTTTCCAGAAATATCTGGGATACTGATTCATCTGTCCACAATACGCATGATGTTCAAACATAAGGCTTCTGTTTTGCACAGTAAAGTGGTAACTTCATATTGTAGTACTTAACAAAGGTTGCCAAAGGAATCCCTTGACAATGTGGTTCTAACAGCTGTTGTTGAATGACAAACCATGATACCTTCAATGCCATCTGAGAGATCAGAGGGAATATGGGTGTACGTCTTATACCTTTGGCCTTTTATTTTATGTTGGATTTTTTTAAAGATATTATGCACCCTAGAGAAATATTGGGGTGTGGAGTGATCCAGTAGTCTATTGCTCTGCCACTATGAGCGGGAGATCGCTGGTTCAAATCCTAGTCATGCAGTTTGCCATCAGCTGCCAGAGCCCTGAGAGAGTACAATTGGGCTTGCCCTCTCTGGGTGGGTAGATGGCGCCCTTTTCCATCATCACTCTATAGGGTGATGTCGATCAGCACAAGGCTGCGTCTGTGAGCTGATGTATCTGAACCAAGTTGCTGCGTTTTCCTCCAAATGTGCTGTGATGCTACTCGGAAATGCTACAGCATCAGCAGAAGTACAAAAAGAGGTGGTGGCTGACTTCACATGTGTCGGAGGAGGAATGTGCTAGTCTTCACCCTCCTTGTGTTGTGGCATCACCTTTGATAGGGGATATACAGCTGAGTAGCAGATGAATAGGTGGGGCAATTGGCCTAGCTAAATTGAGTTAAAAAAAAAAGAGCAAAAGGAAGACTTAAAAGATTGACTGTTCAAAGAATGTTAATTGAAAAGCTCAGAAAATGTTATATATATTTAGCAAATATTCTTTTAACGTGGCATAAAGAAACATATTAAAGCACAAATAAATAATAGAGCAGAATTTACTGTATCAAATGCAAAATTAAACATGTCCTCCGATGTATACTTAACCTAGATATGCACTTACCATTTCCAGTCCAACTCCCTGGTGAACATCACTGGGTTTTATAGTACAGCGAGCTGAAGTCTCTGGACAGTTCTGGAATGAGCCCCTTGACTGAGCTCCAGATGTCAAAGGTGAAGGAGGCCGACCTGATTATCTAGTCACAGAAGAGCTCATTTTAACATCTCTGACGTGTGATAACCCAGGCTCGTTTTTCTCCAGCTTTCCAGAGGAAGCCCAGGATCAGGGTTACTGTATGTACATTTCTTACCTAAATGGCCCCGTTAGCCTGCAGTAAGCTGATCATGGATCAGCACCTTCCCTGCTGTAGAATAGATGTGTTTTTTAGACACGTAAAGTCAGTCCTTTTCCTGTAGTGTTGCTTAACTGTATTTCTTCTGGCCTAATAAATAAGATGGACTGCAGATATGCAGGTCCAGTTCTGGAGGCTGCTGTCCAGTGCAGTTCCTCACAATTTAATTTAAGGGTAATTATGCTGGCCTTCATGATTTGAAACAGGTGGGCTGGAGGAAGAAAATATGGACGAGCTCAGCAAAGATAAGACAACGTTTGAAAGGGGCATTCCACCCCTTTTCCAAAAATTCATTGTAATTACATTTTTTTGAAACGTATTATACACAGTGGTGCTTAAAAGTTTAGTAAAGTATATAGAGAGGACACAGTTAAGCAAATGAGACAAAAATATTATATTTACTTAATTTATTTATTGAGGGAAATTATCCAATATTACATATTTGTAAGAGGCAAAAGTATGTAAACCTTTGCTTTTAGTATCTGATGTGACCCTTATTTGCAGTATTAACTACAATTAAACATTTCCAATAACTGTTGATCAGTCCTGAGGACCAGCTTGGAAGAATTTTAGCCCATTCCTTCATACAAAACAGCCTCATCTCTGGGAAGTTGGTGGATCTTCTCACATTAACTACTCTGTTTCGAATTAATTAGTGTCAGGACTTGGCCATTCCAAAACACAAACTTTGTTCTTGTTTATCCATTCTTTGTTAGAACGACTTAGACTTAGAGTGGTTAGAGTCATTGTCTTGCTGCTTAACCCACCTTTACTTGAGGCTCTTATGCTGGAATGCAGTGTTTTCTTTTCTCCAAACCTAATGGTTTTTATTTAAACCATTCAGTTTTTTATTCAAAGTTCTATTTTAGTCTCATCCATCCACAAACAGTCTTCCAATTGCCTTCTCCACCCTGTTGGAGCCTCTAGCCTGTATACAAGATGAGATACGGTTGGGCATAGAGGAACACAGGGTCTGTATGTCCCCATGTGGCACATTTGTCAACAGATGTTGCAGATTGGTCTGCAGATCCTACAAAACACGTATGGGTTGCCAAAGCAGGCATCTGAGCGTATGTGGGCGAGAACAATCAACTCTCAAAGTCTAACAACTGGACAAATTTTCTTTGAGTGCATTGTTGAGGCATGACTAGAAATTAATGAAAAATCTCTCACCAAGTGGTACACCACCCAAAATTAGCCTCTAAGAGCCTTTAAAGAGCAGCAGGGTAAGGACATGTATTCCCTCAAAACCCAATGTCTAATTAAACATTCCAGAAGTAAATATCTCCACTGTCCAGCGAAGGTTTTTTGATTTTGTAGCAGTGAGGATTAACAACTTTGCCCAAGAGCCCAACAATAGTACCTCTTCAACCCTAGGTATTGAACCCATAACCTTGTCATCAATGACCCAGAGTTCTAACCACCAAGCCACCACTGCCCAGAATGATACTTGAATGGTTATACAAGTACTGTAGGCATTGCAGTGCCTGGCTCCTAAAGCTACTACATTCAAAACCTTCAGATTGACCTTCTGAGCTCTACTGCATTTGTATTCCATCGTCTTCTCAGCAATGAGGGCTTGTTTAAAATCTTGTTTTCATTCTCTGTGGTGGGCCTTCTCTTATCCACCGTAAATGACAGCTTAGATGGATGGATGGATAAACTGGATGCAGTTTGCGAGACTCAAATATTCATGGGAAAGAAGATAGAAAAGAAAACAATGTCTGGAGAGAATATATCTGATCTATTTTACGCAGAATACATGTTTAAGCTATTAGACTAGAAAGATATCTAGAAAGACTATAGAAAGACTATAGAAAGATATCACAGTGGTTTGATGGCTGACATTAATCCCAGCTAATAAGCAGAATGCTTTCTGAATGTTATTGTACAACTAACATACAATTAATGGTCAATCTGTCAAGTTCTATATTTTCATTCTTAGTTAAATGGGATGTCACTTAATAAAAAGTTGAAGTAATGAAACATACCAGTCCTGCTTAAAAAAAATTATAAACATTTCCTAACCTTTAAAAAAACACCTTTACTATGGTCATTTTCGCCTCTGCAGTGCCCTCTCAGGTTCAACTGTGCTATAGATGAGAATGGTGTGTCCGTGTACTTTGGTACACAGACACTCACAGTATGCGGATCAGTCAATCAATCAATAATACCAATAAACCCCTTCCCTCTGCTGACATCCAACCATCTGCATCTCACCGCTATCAGAGACAAACTGCTGCTTCTGCGGCTCAGCCAATCAGCTCCCCCTCCTCCTGCCCTGCCTCTAAACCCATACATCACCCAGTGCCCCTCTCAAACTACCACTTCCTTTTTTTAAGCCTTTTTCTTAAGTTTGAGCTGAGGGTGGAGTCAGCAAAAATCAGGGGGGTTAGCGCCCTTTTAAAACCCAATAGTAGCTCACCTGAAACTACTAGATAAATGATTGGAAGGTTGATGATCTTCCATATTTGTACTCTATAGAATATGTATTTTTTTACAGTTGAGAAATTGTGTATTTTATTTCAGTTGCTGCTATTTTATAACCAGCTTTTAGGGAAAGCTTGGTCACTCACAACACTATCAACACTCCACCAGTGTGAGAGCATTCAAGCTGCATTTTATTGATTATCGCAGAACACCATTAGGAACCTCTACATCTCTACAAAGCAGAGACGTCTGGTTGTTACGTTCAGCAGTCATTACATGGTATCTCTGTATGTGTAGCCCAAAAAAACATTCCCACAAGTTGCCTATATCCTTCTTAATGTTTAATTATTTTTTGTTGCTGATATTTTTGTTTTTATGTTATCTTTCTTATATTTGGAAGAGCACTGCAATCTAACCCTTCATTTCAGGTGCAACTATTTATTCATTTACACATTTTGATGATTGTTGGTTGTGATCAGAACACTGCAGCAGGTCAGTGGTAGAAGAATGACCTTATAAATGTGTGTTTCTCAGAAAAATACGAAATAATACCAGTGATGCAGTTTTTTTCTGCAGCTTCCATCTCTTCTCATCCCTTTCCTTCCCCTCCCATCTCCCCCTCCAAGCCCCCAGACTTCTGCCTCCAGCCCCCAGCATCCAGTCCCCCCCATTCCCAATCAGCCCCACCCCTCCCCTCCCCTCCCCAGTCTGCCTCTTCTCAGCAGCTCTCCTGAACCGTCAACACACTCGGAGACTGCAGACGTCACCACGGCTGTGGAAGAAGAGGAACACACAGCTCAGCTGCGTCACCGAGCCTCCAGCCAACCAGAACACACACACACTCTCACACACACTCTTACGCAGGGCGAGGGATTGCACACACTTTACCGTAGGCTGTGTAACGTCAGTCTGAGACTCTCTGTTTTTAGCTGAGAGAGTACTGTGTGTTACTCTGCCTGGCCGGGATACATCTGACAGCTCACACAGCTTTACACAATATACACTCTCTGAGTACACACACACTCAGTACACACACACACACACTCGGTACATACACACACACACTCGGTACATACAGCTGCAAGAATAATAAAGAAAATATGAAATATACAAGTCAAAAGTTTGGAAACACCTTGTCATTCAATGTTTTTCCATATTTCTTCATTTCATTTATTTTTTTCATTGTAGATTAATATTCAAGACATGACAAACAATTAAGAGAAACTGATTTCAATCATTTTATCCTATTAATAATCGCATAATACAAAATAACAGATTAATCAATTATTAAAATAATCATTAGTTGCAGGCCTAAAATTGCTAGTTATTACATTGTATACAAATAAAGAACTTAAAATATAATACAATAAAAATAGACAACACATATGGAATAAACAGTATATACAAATAAATAACAAAAAAAAGTTGTTGTTTACAGTGTATGTTAAATAAAATATTTGAAAAATGCAAAATTATTAATAATGATTTTATTTTAGCAGCTAAATTGGTAATTAGTACATTATTTATACAATATGTAAAAACTGAAACATATTATTACCATGTAACAAGTATACCAGTAATAAAAAAAAATCTGAAAAATATTTTAGTAATATGTGTTTTATTATTAAATAGTAAAATAGAATAGTACAATTTAGTGAATTCATATCTTGCACTCTTTTAGCAACTTTTCCTTTCAATCTTAAATGTGGCGGCAGTTATATTCAGAGTAAAAGAAAATAAATCCAGGCATTTTTGGTAGTAAATTTAAGGCCCTTTTCAAGGTATTTCTAACTTTGACATTGTGTGGAAGTGTAGTCAAGCTTTGGAAACTGTAAGTTTCTTTGATTTTACCAAACTGAAAACCTCTGGAATATAATCAAGAGGAATATGGATGATCACAAGCCATCAAACCAAACTGAACTGCTTGAATTTTTGCACCAGGAGTGAGTAGGATAAAGTTATCCAAAAGCAGTGTGTAAGACTGGTGGAGGAGAACACGCCAAGATGCATGAAAACTGTGATTAAAAACCAGGGTTATTCCACTAAATAAAAAATAAAAAAACAAAACCCACATTTCCCAGAATAATCAGTTAAGGATAATCCAGTATAAACATGATGATGTCAGCGTGTTGTGATTAACCCCGCTGGGACGGTGCGGTGTGGTATATAGGAGACGGGGTGTATTTGTGTTTGACTGTGTGAACCGTGTCCTTTTGCCCTCCGCATCAGGCGCTCCGAACGAGAGCCGTCCCCAGAGGTGACGCCGCTGGCCTTTGTCCCACAGGCCTACTGAGCATGCTCAGTGCGCTTTTCCCACAGAATCGCTCTGGATTGCTCTGGCACTCGCAGATACTACTCACAGTGGTATTCATTTCCCCTCCCTTCCCCTTACTCTGTCTCTCTCTCTCTCTCTCTCTCTCTCTCTCTTTTTCTCTCTCTCTCTCTTTATGACATGCTGCATCAGAGTTCCAAAGTTCCTGCGCTCCCGTCACTTCCTGTCCCGACACTCCCACCCGGCCCGGCCCAGCCACGGTCATTCAGCTCCGGACGTCCCGTAAGCACTTTCTCCATGTTTCGCCCCACAGGGGGGTTGTTTTACATGTTCACTAACATGATATGAATGCCTGGTGCTGTGGGGCGGGAACCACGCCCTCCATTTACCAGCAGGTCACTCCTGGGAGGATGTTCACTCGAATCGGTCAGCCGGGCGGAGGAAGTACTACTCACCTCCTCACCACTTTACTGTAAGAGCTGATTAGGTAACATATCAACCTGTGGACTTGTTCTAATGATAAGACCCTTTCTTAGTGCTACATGGTTCTACACACACTCAAATGACAAAAGTCATTGGACAGCAAAATGTACTGTAAATTGATCAATTGATCAAAAGTTTTACCTCAGGGGATGGCTTGAGAACACGGACAACACCTGTATAAGCTGTGAGGAGTGATTCTGTGAGTGTGATTGAAGATAGGACATCATAAAATAAAATAAAATGTTTTGAAGTTCATATATTTAACTTTCCTCGATCCTCAAGAGTTTCATGTTTGTAATAAAAATGTGTCACAGTGGGAGGAGCAGCACAGTAGGTGGTAAGGATTGTGACTGGCAGTGTCTGGCTGGAGAACCGTCCATGCAAACAGACTTCTACTCCCATATTCAATGCAAGAGACCTCACATTAGTGCATCA
Organism: Astyanax mexicanus; assembly: GCF_023375975.1. Lineage (NCBI taxonomy): Eukaryota > Metazoa > Chordata > Actinopteri > Characiformes > Acestrorhamphidae > Astyanax > Astyanax mexicanus. Next base: position 26,604,788 of record NC_064431.1, read on the forward strand.
ATTTATGGCAAAAGTCATAGGATACAATACTATGAAAAAAATCTTTGCAAAAACACCCTTTCAGGGAAATGTAAGAACCAATGTTGGCTCCAAAATTATCCTACGGTTCCTAAAGCATACTTCCAGATCTATAACTTTTAATATAATCATATAAATGGTTCTCTGGCTACCCAAAGACCATTTGAACTCATAAATGGGTTTCTGGTAACTCAAAGAACAATTTGAACACATAAATGTTTTTTTCGGGCAACTCAAAGAACAAGTTGAACATGTAAATGGTTCTCTGGCAACTCAACAATACATTACAATAGGTAAATGGTTCTCTGGTAACTCAAAAATCCTGGATGCAAATTTAAAAACAATTTAATGTTTATATTTAGTTAGTTTGTTATTTCTTGCTTTATTTTCAAGAAGCAAAGAAAGAATTTCATTGTACAAGGAAACTTGATTTTTACTTTGAATCTTGAAACTCATTTCAATCAATGACTTTTTTCTGGCAACTTAAGGAACCATTTGAACACATAAATGGTTCTCTGAAAACTATTTGAACACACAAATGTGGTTTGTGGTACATTTCAAGAGATCTTTGAAGGCATCTCAAAATGTTCTGACCGGGTGATGTGTTCTGTAGAGTTAAAGGGGTTAAATCCGGCCGTGAAGTGGAGGAGCAGGAGGAGCAGTATTCCTGGAGAAGAATTACTGGAAGGAAGCCGCTGCAGACGAGGTAGGACGAGTAGGGAAGGGTCCAGAAGAAAGACACACAGCCTGGCCAAATGTGTCACACACCTCAGGAACAAAGAGGTCGAGTTTTGCTACGTGACCTCGAGGTGTCAAATGCGTATGGAGGATATGACGAAGCGCTTGCACAAAAAAAAATGGTGAACAAATCAAGGTCAAGTCCAATCTGGTAAACCTTACTGATACCAATCAGATTTACGCTACAAGATTTCTCGAAAATACAATGCAATTCTGACATCAGACAAATTTGGTAAACCATGACTATTAGTTAGTTCTGGCACAAATGTCTAAAGGTTAAGAACAAGAACAAGAAGCACCAACCAAGCTTAATTTACTTGGTCGCCCTTGTAGATCTCTTAAAAACTGACTTTTCTTTTGGTCTTTCTAGGTTAAATTCACTGCTTTCATTCACAGCTTGTGGAAGATATTCTCCAGAAAAAAAGATATTTTCCAGTTTAAGTAAGAAAAACTCTGGGGAGATGTCCTGTCATCATCATCATCATCATCATCATGTAGGCTGCATATCTCTAAACTTAACACTGATTAAGTAACTTTTATTTTTTCTTAAGTAACTTTTATTTTTAATTAAGTAACTTTTATTTTTTCTTAAGTAACTTTTATTTTTTTCTTAAGTAACTTTTATTTTTTTTATGTCTTTGACAATTAGTTTAATATTTATAACCTTATTGTATTTTTTTGCACTTTTTCTATCTTCTATTTGGCATTCTTGGCGAAGAGCAAAGAAAGAATTTCATTGTACACTGAAACCCGTTTCTGTACTGTACATATGACAATAAACTCTTTGAATCTTGAATCTTGCATCAACTGGAACTAATTGTATCACTAGAAATCAGATTATGATTGGTTGGATTCAGTTCTAAATTGAGTCCTTTGATCTCCAAGTGAAATCCTAACCAATGGGAGAGTTATTCGTTATTTGTATCTGTTCTATCTAGCAAAATCCTGATTGGACAACTTTAAAGGATAGACTTGGACGTAGATCCTCTGCAGAAGCCTACAGTGAAAATATTGAAATCCTCTTAAATCTTAATACTGTCTGAAACTGTATTGCATTGTTTTCAACAGTTTCTAAGAATATTTAATCTATTCCTATATTTCATGCTTTATTTGATTTACAGCCATATTTTCCTGAACGTAGCCTTAGATAACCACAGAATAAGACACGGTCTGGGACATACTATACGTACACTCATACAATGGAGCTTGAATTTTATGTTATTTTCCAAAAACTAAGAAGAATTCTGGAGAGATGTTTTGTCACCATCACATATGTTTCCTGCATCACTCTATACATGACACTGATTGGTCCACTAATTGACTGGAACTGATTGGAGCACTAGAAATCGGATAGATTGGATTGATTGGATTTCTCATTCAGTTCCAATTTGCGTTTTTGATCAGATACATCAGGTCTTTTGATCTACCAGTGAAGTCCCAACCAATGGGAGACTCCTGATTGGACATTTGTTAATGAGTGAGTTCATCTTAAATCTTAAATTCAAATTTTGTGCATTGTTGTCTAATTTGTATGAGAACATTCAGCTTATTTCTAACTTGTTTTTCCTTGTATCATTTCTTGACAAAAAATAACTAATTAAAAATAAAAAACGACTACATTCAGACTACATTTTTACTCTTTTTGCAGTAAAAAAATGGCTTTTGGTTGATGCACAACACTTACTGAACATTTTAAATGCTGTCCAGACTGTCTGGTGACCTTCCCCTGTGAACAGGATGTATAAATGCAAAGCTATTCATAAGGGAAGATAACTCATAAAAATAATCTACTCATTATAATCTAAGGTTTTAGCTTTATATCCTTACTTCACCCAGCTCTGCAGTCGAAACACCATTGGACTTGCCTTCTGTATTCTGTCTAGTTTTGGCTGAAAGCCTATCATCTATCGTCTATGTCTTTTATGGTCGTTTGAGTTTGCTGTGGCAGATAAGAAGAAACTCAGAAGGCTCAGTGATCAGTTCTGATAGGTCACATTCGTTCTAAAGCACTTGGATGCCTGTGTGGATGACCAGAGCTCTGCTGTGAAGGCTGATGAAGGCTAAGCGAGGTGATGTTTCACCAAAGTCTTGCCTTATCAGAACTTTCCTGACAATATCCAGAAATGTAGTTTTATTCCGAAACTGGAGGCTGAAATTTGTATCTTATCTGGCCTGCAGTTTTCTTTGGCGTCGGTGCTAAAACTGATCCGAGGGCAATTCATCAAGCTTTCACTGCACTGATTAATCGTCTCTCTGCGGACCCGAGAGAGCAGAATGAATACACTCTGTGCAGCTGAATGGAGTAAACTCACAGACGGACCAGATCCAGTCCAACACACAGAGATCCTGCAGACAGATGGCAGCCTTCAGTCTGTCTTCTTCCTCGTGGTCAATCATAGGAGAAGCAGAAACACAGGCAGATGTTTTCTTTCTTAGCTGAGCTTAAAGGCAATCTAGTCAAGACATTAGTTTGAGGCTCCAAGCCAAAGACGTAAAGAAGACGATGCTGGTCAAAGTGTCGCTGATGTTGACTTAAATCATTTAGATCAATGAAGAAGCTATTAAGGCCAGTCATAGAGCCCTATTTCAGTGATCTATTGGTGAGCCATCAACTGTGCAGCTTGATTTAGAGCGTGTCGGTTTGTCTTTGGTATCGTGAGGATGCCAAAAAATACACCTTGTGAAGCACAAACATGCAAAAGGCATTAACTAATTCCCTTAATTAATGATGGGTGTGTTTTGGGCATTACGTGAAATAAAGCAGTTAGCATGTCACTTGAACACCATGGGTGCAAGGAGTGAAAAAAGATAGGTTGGCAGGGTGGAAGTTAGCAATGAGCATCGCCATGCACCTTGCACTGGGTGTAGAGCCCAGAAGCTTTGAATCTGTTGAATGAACGAATGAATGAACTTATATACTTATATAGCGCCTTTCTGAAAACCCAAGAATGCTTTTTACACACAATCATTTATACTTAGCACTCATCCACACACCGATGAGAAGCAGCAGCCAATAGCGCACAGCATACTCTCAACCGGAAACAACCATCCACCTGGAGGACTGCATCGGGCACTACAACATCTTACATAGGACAGAGTGCCACACAGTCATACATACATTTTACACACACACACACACAAACTAACACATATACACACCAGATCAATTTTGATTATCCAATTTATCAGATCTCCATGTTTTTTTTAGACTGTGGGGAAAAAACGATGGTTCCAGAGGAAACCCACACAGACACAGGGATAAAATGGAAACTCCACCCAGGTAGGGAATTTAACCCAAGACCCCAATGCTGGGAGGTAAACGTGCTAACCACTAAGCCACCATGCCTCCCAGTTTCCTGCACAGTTTGTGTTGGTCAACTTTTGGTGTTTTATCAGTGGGCACAAGTCACTGACCACAGATCCTTGCCCATCGGACGCTGCAGCTGGTAAAATATATTTTCAGTCCAGAAGTAACAATGAGGGTTTAAAAACTCCAGCAGCACTGCTGTGTCTGATCCACTCATACCAGAAGCACAACACACACTACTAACACAAATTCACCATGTCACTGCAGTGCTGAGAATGAGGAAGAACTACAACGTTCTCCTATGTGGGCAGTGAATATAGACAAGTATAATAAGTAAAAAAACAAGGAAGTGATGTCATAGTACTGTATTTAAACTGGATTGTGTAGTTGTGTTAGGATCGATTTGTGATATTCTGGACAGCGAAACAACACATGAAATAAGATCCAGGCCACATTTGGAGGTTGTTTGAGATGTGATTAGGATTGGATTTGTACACAAGCATCTCAGTCTTGAGGCTCTGGATACTCAAATCAAATTTCTTAGAGTTTTTTGAGTCCCTCGCAATGCTGCAACCAATGACCACATGTGATGGAAGTGCAGGGATCCAAGAAATGGAGCATAGATTTAGCTGATCATGCTCACTTTTCAACAGGGTACATACACTCTAAAAAACAGAGGTACGACATGAGTACTTTTTTGTACTCGAAGGTACACTCTTTATAATTGTACCCTCAAAGGTACAATATTGGTCTTTACAGGGTCAGATTTGTTCCCTCTGAAGTACAAAGTCATTTCTAACAGCAATAAGTACAGATTTGTACCATTTAACCAGCCAAAGGGTACATTCAGTATTCTGCATCACTGTACTAATGAACAATATATATTTAAATTGCACATTTTTTTATTTGAAAGCCAGACAATTTTGTATCATCAAGTTTTTGAGCCATATTTAGTTGATGATAATGTTTATAATCTTTATGATCTTTACTGCCACAAAAACCATGGGTACAAAAAAGGACTTTCACTGAAAGGTACTTTTTTGTGCCTCAATATAAGGTACAGCCCCAGCGACAAGCTTTGTACTCTTTTAAGTACAAATCTGTACTTATATTTCTTAGAGTGTACTGTATAACAAATCTAAAGCAATACTGAATTGTATTTTTTTAGTTTGATTGCTGTCTGATTGTCTTTCAAAATGTATGACCTCAGCGTTTGTTACTCTCAATCCTCATAAGATCAGTTTGAGAGATTTAAAAGATAGGAGAGATTTGTGAAAGTGGTAAAAGGATTCAGATTCAGATTCAGTGCAGCTTCATCCAGCCTCGCTCCAGAATCCACACAACAGACATCTGTGCAGCGCTCAGTCACTGCAGCGCCCGGAGCTCAGGAAGTTTTCCGAGCCGCATGCTGTCGAGCGTGGGTCTGATTCTCTTTGTCTGACGGAGTAAAAGAGCTTTGTCTTGCTGCAACAAAAAAGCCAAACATTAGAAAGGAAAATCTCAAGGCGGGTGAAAAAAATATTGATTGTTCTGAGCTGGCTATGAGCCAATCGATCCAGTGAAAACAAAGCAGAGAGGTTTGGCATTGTCGGGTCAGAACATAATCCTCCCAAATAAAGACCCTTCCCACATTTCTCCTCTGTGTGATCTGTGGCAAATCCGCTCATCATTTTTGAATGAACATACTGTAGAATTTTGTAAGTGCAAACAGCTTGAATGGCCTGGTTTAACTGTAAAGAAGATGCTGGTAGATATTCAGACCAGTTGCAACAAGGCAAGCAAACCTAACCCCCCCCCCCCCCCCCCCCAAAAACGACTGGTTAAGTATTGAATGCAATGACTCCTTTAAATTCTGTGAAATTCAAAGCAGGAAAGTATCACTATCTCCCTCTATGGGGCTCCTCCCACTAACTGCTGACAGTAGCCATCCAACATTTTGCAAATTTTGAAACTTCAGTAATCCATTTTGCTTGAGGCTCCCAAATGCCTTGAAATATTGCTGTATATACAGCTCTGGAAAAAAAGAGACCACGTCAGAAACTAAATCAGTTTCTCTGATTTTGCTATTTATAGGTTTATGTTTGAGTAAAAAAAAAAATGTTGTTTTATTCTATAAACTACGGACAACATTTCTCCCAAATTCCAAAAAAAAATACATTTTCATTTAAAGCATTTATTTGCAGAAAATGAGAAATGGCTAAACTAACAAAAACGATGCATAATGTACCGACATTAAATAATGTAAAGAAAACAAGTTCATATTCATAAAGTTTTAAGAGTTCAGAAAGAGTTCAATATTTGGTGGAATAACCCTGGTTTTTACACACAGTTGTCATGCATCTTGACATCATGTTCTCCTCCACCAGTCTTACACACTGCTTTTGGATAACTTTATGCCACTCCTACTGCAAAAATTCCAGAGGTTTTCAATTTGGTAAAATCAAAGAAACTCATCATTTTTAAGTGGTCTATTATGTTTTATTCTGTTAACGAAAACTTTGCAAAAAAATATTTGTTGACTATTTTAAATGGCGAAAACGAGACGAGAACTACATAAAAATAACACCTGAAAACAAAAACTATGATAAAATTTATTACACTAAACAAAAAGTGTGACGAATGGGGAAACTATTTGTGATAAACTTTATTTTTGACCAGTGATCTGAACATTTGTGGCAGAATTTACATTCTACTGAATGTTTCTTCTTTAGGGAAATGCTGCATACTAATTCACGGTGTGTCACAGCTTAGCCCATGTCTGTCATGTTTCTCCCTCATTTGGTCTTTTGTGCTCCTGCCCCTCTGTTTACCTGTCATGTTTTTCCCAGCCATGTGCTTACTGTTGTGTTTTGGTCCTGTCTCCGCCCTAGCCCCACCCTGTCATTAGTTATTTGTAACCCCGCCTCCTCTTGATTGATCCTCAGGTGTTTCCAGTTTCCTGTTCCCTCCTCGTGTATATAAGCCCCTTTGTTTCAAGCCTTCTTTGTCTAGTCTTTTGTTGGTTTGTTTGCTGTCTGTGGTTAGGTTTGTCTCATGCTGTTTGTTAGATTCCTGTTTTCAAGTTTAGTGTTTTGTAGGTTTGTGTTCAGTGTAACTTTGGTTTATTTTGTTTGTTTGTTTGTTAATTTGTTTTAGTTTGTTAATTTAATAAATATTATTATTCTGCACTTATGTCCATCCCCTCACTTTTGTAACACGGTGATTCACATAACCGAAGAGTATAACTCCAGCGAGCCTGTGAAAAAGAGCACATATAACTTACCCTCCTTTTCACAGTGGCCAAAAAATGCAATGTATGTATATATCAATAGTGTTCAACAGAAGAGTTTATGTACTATTGCTCCCCAGAATCACTCAAACAGCTCCTGCAAAACTTCTGATCAAATCAAAGTGGACGCACCGTTTAGAATTCACGCGCTGTTTCGGTGATGCTGCATATATTTCTGAGCGCTTTTCAACATAAAAGTCCTAAAAAACAAAGCGTGCTGATTAAAAATAACGTTACTCTGAAGGAATTTGAAGATGACATTTGTGGCTAAATTAAAAGCTGTATTTTACTTTTTTGCATTTTGATGGTGAAATTCAGGATTTAAATCCTCATCTTGGGAGAGTAAGCTAGTTAACATGTACGGTACGGTTTAAACTGTATTTTGTATTTGTTCAAAATAAAAAGTGCATTGATTGGATACTGAACGAAAGTGGGAGTGGCTTGTTTTTTGTTGTTAGCCAATCTGTATGCTGATTTTAGGCATATAGTCTGTTTGAGTGAATTGTTGATGTTCAGTAACAATAGAAAAAAAGTTCGGTTTCTAATGAATAGTAAATTTATTGTATTTAATATTATTAATTTCCGTCTTGACCGGAAAGCACTAATAGATGGTATTGTCAATCCAGATGCTGGTGGATAAATGTTAAATTATTATTTAATAAATGCTGATAAATTACATTACTTGAATGTATTTTACTCAGTAATATTCCAGCTCTGAATAAGACTAAGGGGCTTTTACCAGGCCTAGTACATCATTGTATATATAATTCTATATTATAACGCCTAAACCTAGAAATGGCTTTGATTTTAACACATTTGTTCAGTCAGTATGTGTGAATGAAGGAGATTATCTCAGATTTTTTTAGTGTAATGCTTCATGTCACCAGCAGAGGGCCCAACTGCCTAACCCAGAGCACCCAGTCACACACACACACACACACACACACACTCCCTGCAACCAGACTGAACAGCCTGAATCTCATTCACACCCAGAGCAGACAGTATGATCCCCAAAACCTATGATCAGCAGTTAGATATAAAATATATTACATTTTATTGATGTTTGATTTAAAGAGGCACTAAACCCTAAACCATATATTTTTATCTTTTAATAGCTGAATGTGTTCCTTTGAAGTAATAAGACATACCATTCGTGCTTATTATTTTTTTTTTAAGAAAAACGTTCCTAAACCGTTAAGAAACTTTAAGAAGCTTTTATTGTGGTAATTTCTGCCTCTCTGCACATCACAATATGCAGATCAGTCAATCAAGCGTCTCACCACTATCAGAGGCACACTGCTGCTGCTGCAGCTCAGCCAATCAGCTCTCCATTCTGCCCAGCCTCTAAACTCATACATTAACCCAGTGCCCCTCCCAAACTACCACTCCCTTTTATTAGTATTATTGTTTTTTTTTTTCAAATTGGTTTAGCGTCACTTTAACGCAAAACAAATGCTGTTCATCAGTAATTCATTGTTGTGCACGAACAATTCTCTGTCAGTCTTTTTGAAGACACCAAAAGTTGAACATCTGCATCTGGACTGCCTTTCATCTCATGCCTTTGTTTAGTCTGGGGATTTTTTTTTGTTTTTTGTTTTTAAAACAGTGTGAGACCAGAATAGATACAAACAGTCACAATAGTGAAGAAACTGTTGCATTGTTCATTCTTTTCAACCCTACTTTTGTTTGAAGCCCACTTGCTAAAACCCACCACAGGGTGGCAGATGTGTTACAACGCCTTGTTTTTGTTTTTTTCTGGTCACAGAATCTCATTTAACTTTCAAGCTTAAAGTCTCAGTGAGGGATCTCAGAAGGGAGAAGTCCTTCTGAATGTCTGAGGTGTCTCTGAATGCAAGATAAAGCAATCAATAATACAGTAGAAACTGGGAATATTTAAAGGCTCCAGTGTGTTAGTCTCCATTTTCTCATAAGAAGTACAATATAAGCCTAAATAACCAATTGGTTTAAAAGGAAAGGAGCACCTTCTGTATCTCTCATTTTCTTAGCAGTATGTAAAAAGACTTACGGTGTCTCAAAAACCCAAAGGCCCAAACAAACATGACAGAAATGGTTTAATGTGTTGGCTCTTAAAGATTTTTACACCTGGTTTTACACATTTTCACCATTACTGCAATTCGTTTGGGTGTGAACCAAAACTACCGCACTGAGACCCATTAGTGGTAGTAACGGTCCTCAGATAGACCTGGATTTAACCTGAGCATTTGAGCCAGAATCAGGCCTAGATTCAAACCTTAGCTGGACCAAATACCACACTTTTTCAGGTTTGAATCTTGGCCCAAGCATTTTTTGCTTTCTAGGTCCAGTTCCAAACAAAGTCTGTAGCAGTTCACTTGTATTGAGAACATGCTCCGTCCTCAACCCGTCACATCTATCAGATACTCTGTACGTTTGAGCTAAATGGCTTTACAGGTGTAGTTAAACTTGATTTACTGCCCAAATACTAATTAATGCCATCTCTACTGGTGTTCCATGCTAAATTCCACTAAAATAATGAGAGAGCAGAGATAATGGTTTGTTGTGTGCAAAAAAAAAAAATAATAAAACACAGAAAATGCTTAGAATGTACATATTAGTTACCCAAAAGCGAAAAAACAACCTTGCCAAGACATGACTTGCTCTTAGTACAAATACTTCAGAAGCCTTAGAGTTAAAAATCCTGGTAAATATCTACCATCCTGGAGAGTCCAGATCCTTTCTCAAATGTCTAATGATTGAAAAGCCTTCACTACCTGGTTCTGATGTGTTAGACTTGGATTTTTTAGACTGGTACATCCTCAGAATGAAGATTGTACAAGTTGGGGATGCTGTTTATAGAACAAATAGCAAAGAAAATAAGAGGAATGAGCAATGTAAATTTATTGAGATAATTCCAAACCCTTTGGATTGAGTCCAGCCCTACAAGTTTTAAGATTCAGTCCAGGCAGAATCCTTAAATCTATGCAGAACCACTGGTCTTGAGGGACTGCTCTAAATTATATTCAAAGCCTCTAGGAGCGCTGATTTGTTTAGCCTAATAGGGAGAGACAGCTAACTCCTAAGCCTACATGACCTGATGACTGTACTGATATGTATGCCAGAGCAATGGGGTGGATTAGCATTAACGTGGCCTCTGTCATATTCTGCTGACCAATCACATATGCTAATCTGAGCTTTCCCCATCTCTGCAGACACATTGGCCGGAGAAAGGCTCTACAGGACGGCTGGATTGCACCAACAGCGGCAGCCATGAACGGCACGGAGGGTCCCGACTTCTTTGTGCCCATGTCCAATGAGACGGGAGTGGTGAGGAGCCCCTTCGAGTACCCACAGTACTACCTGGCGGATCCATGGGTGTTCAAAGCGATCGCGGCGTACATGTTCTTCCTTATAATCACGGGCTTCCCCATCAATGCCTTTACGCTCCACGTCACTATCGAGCACCAGAAGCTGAGGACTCCGCTCAACTACATCCTGCTGAATCTGGCCACAGCCAACCTTTTCATGGTGATTGGCGGTTTTACCACCACCATGTACACAGCCCTGCATGGCTACTTCATCTTTGGCCATGCTGGCTGCAACTTGGAAGGATTCTTCGCCACTCTCGGTGGTGAGATCTCGCTTTGGTCACTGGTGGTCCTTGCTGTGGAAAGGTGGATGGTGGTCTGCAAGCCTCTCAAAACCTTTCGCTTCCGCCAGATCCACGCCTGCCTCGGAGTCGGCTTTTCTTGGATGATGGCCTTCTCTTGTGCGCTGCCACCTCTTCTGGAATGGTCTCGCTTCATCCCTGAGGGCTTACAGTGCTCTTGCGGAGTCGACTACTACACCGAAAGTCCTCATCTCTTCAACGAGTCCTTCGTCATCTACATGTTCGCGGTTCACTTCACCATCCCGCTGACCGTCATCAGCTTTTGCTACACCTGGCTGCTCTGCACAGTCAAGGCAGCGGCGGCCGCGCAGCAGGAGTCTGAGACTACGCAGAGGGCAGAGCGAGAGGTCACCCGCATGGTCATCGTGATGATCGTGGCGTTCCTTATTTGCTGGCTGCCATACGCAAGCATTGCCTGGTACATCTTCACACATCCCGGAATCGTCGTCAACCCCCTCTTCATGACCATTCCCTCTTTCTTCGCCAAGAGCTCAACGCTCTACAACCCTGTAATCTACGTCTGCATGAACAAGCCTTTCAGAGACTGCATGATCCGCACCATCTGCGGTGGCGAGAATCCGTTTGAGAAGCCGGATGAGTCCACCACCTCCAGCTCCTCCAAGACGGAAGCCTCCTCTGTGTCCTCCAGTTCAGTTTCTCCTGAATAAGCAGTGGTTCCTCAACCTTGGTTCTGGAGCAGTCCTGACCTCTTCATTGTAATGGTTTCTCTGTTCACTGACTGAAAAGTTTAAGGAAGATTTTTGATTTGGAGAGACAAAAATTATGCATTACTTCAACACATTAAAACAACTCCACTTCCGTGCACTCCACCACAGCTGCCTAAACTTTTCTGCTTATTATGGATGGATCTACGTTGACAAAAGAGGAAAGAAACGACTATGGCCATGTTCTGAAGACATTCCTGTTCCTAAAACATGGATAACTTTAATGGAAATGTTTACTGCTTGCAAATGTGCTTCAGGTATTGTAAGGAAAAATGAGGAATAGCATTGATTGTTCAGACTCTTAAAAGTAAAGGTGCTACAAAGGGTTTTTTGGGTCTTCAGTCTGGACCTTGAATCCAGTTTCCAGTTTGCTGAAAGTTTGTTCTTGCTGTAAGTTAATGATGATTACAAATCTAGGTCTGGAACCTGGAGTCAAGGTCCAGATTTGATGACCTATACCATAGCTGAACCATTATTGGTAAGATATCTGTGAAGGTTACATCAAGTAAGGGTTCTTTGATTGATTTAAGTGTCTTCATAGATCCCTTGTCAAAAGTGGTTCCTCAATGGTGTAGGTCTTCAAATCTGGAACTTCAATACATTTTCCAGTCTTGGAATTTCTTGAATGGCCATATCGTTTCATACCTACTAAGTGTAACAAAGAGCTAAACTGTATATGTTATTCAAGGTCCAGATTTGATGACCAACACCAGAGCCAAACCACTATTGGTAAGATATCTGTGAAGAGGGTAAAGAACCTTTGTCCTGGTTTATGTGAAGGGTTCTTTGCTTGATCTCCTACGGAAAGTGGTTTATCTATGGTGTAGGTCTTCAAATCTGGACCTTTAATCCATTTTCCATTCTTGGACTGGAAACATTATTCAAGATCCAGATTTGATGACCTACACCATAGCCAAACCATTATTGGTAAGATTTCTGTGCAAATTGTGAAGAACCTTTGTTCTGGATTAAGTGAAGGTTACATCAAATGAGGGTTCTTTGCTTGATTTAAGCGTATTCAAGTGGTTCCACTATGGTGTAGATCTTCAAATCTGGACCTTTAATCCATTTTCCAGTCTTGGAATTTATTGAATGGCCACATAGTGTAATACCTTCTAAGGATTACAAAGAACTAGACTGGAAACACTATTCAAGGTCAGGATTTGAAGACCTAAATCATAAAGCAACCATTACTGGTAAAAGATCTGTAAAAAGGGGGGGAGAACCTTGTTCAAGTTGGTTTTAAGACAAGAAGAGGAGAGATGAGAAAATCAAAGACTGGAAACTGGAATTAAAATGAAGATTTGAGTACACTTGACTTGATGTAAATGCCTTCAAATTTGGACCTACAGTTTCCATTCTTGGATTTTTCTCTTTTCCTGGAAGTTAAGACAACAGCAAATCTAATTTGGAAATAAGGATTACAAAGACTAGAAACTGGACTCATGTATGAAAGATCTCTGCCATATATAAGACGTGTAAAATGGTAAAGAACCTTTAAAGTGGTTCTTAATGAAACCTAAAGTGGTTCTCTCTAGAAAAACATAGAAAGACATTTACAGTTGGTTCAGTTGGTTCTCTGAACTGTAGTTTTTTGATCAACATTGCTGACTTTTGAAAAGTCACTCTAAGGTATGGAATCTTGGCTCCGCTTTGTACTTTCCCAAGGTCGTCCGGCGTAAGGAAATAATGCTAATCAGGGCTATCAGATCAGAGCAAGTGGATCTGAATCATGATAACACAAGCACTGTCTGGCTTTAACAAGCGAGGAGTATTACACAGCATGCATTTCAAAGAGGTTCTAGAAAGATCTGTGATGTTTTTTAAAGTTTAAAATATTTTAAAATTTGTGATTTTACTGTGAGAATACTGTGACTTTTGACTCTCATAACCTGTAAAAAAAAATGGCTTAAGATTTTTCATTCTTTTGATTTTTTTTGCCATTTTTATAAGGCTTCAGGCTGCTTTTTAAGGCTTATTGTGGCTTAATCACTTTTTAATTTCCTGTCATGCATGTGCCCAACCTGTCATGGTAAAGAAAATGATTCAGTATTGAATAACGTGTCTTTGACTTGAAGGGTTGCAGACATGGTGAATTGTTCATGACTTACAATACAACACAATAAAAGTCCCTATCCCATGACTTTTGACTATTTTAAGCAGCAGTATTACATACATTTTGCATTATTTGGACAGTAAATTTATGTTTTTTAAAATGGTTTCTTTTTTTGAGTTTTATTACATCACACCTTTTTAAATCCTGCACCTCAGAAATAACCCGAAGTATGAAAAAACGAACAGTATTTAAAAAAAACAATTCAACCCAAAAATATTTTAAAAGTATATATGTGATTTATTAGAAAGGCTCGTTTACGTTTAGTTTTTTACTTAAAACATACTGAAATGTATTTAGAAAAAAAAATGTTTCAGATTTTTTATTTGTACTGTAGAATGAAAAGCACATTTGATAAAGATCACATCATTTTAAATACATATTTTTTCTAAATGACTGCAACAAAGGGAACAGAAGGGAACTAAGGAGACCAGAACAGAATTAGACTTTTCAAAATCAGTGATTTTTTTTATTTTAAAATCAACAAACACTGAGAACCACAAACAGTAGGCCCCACTTCCTGTATGAGCTCTGGCCGCCATATTGATGTGACTGCAGGCTTTATAGCCCATAGCTCCTCCCATGAAGGTCAGGTGGACCACAACCTGCAGAAACACATGCAAAACACTTTCTCACCGTGGCTGCGTCCAGAAACCCCAAAAGTGTCTCCTTTTCCCTACCGATCCTCCTCCTCTCCTCCGTGACCCGGAAACTGATTTTGTGACGCCATCTTGCCGCCTGTCCGAATACCGTAGGAGACGAAAGAAGCCGCTTAAAATCCTCCTGTAGTAGGCTTCCAACGGAGGTTACATCAGTGTATCCTACTCCGGAAGACTTTTAAGGATTTTCCAATGACATCACTGCATCCACGCCCACAGAGCATGCGGAAATGGAGCAGGCAACGCCCAAATATACGTCATAAACATATTAATTAACTAGGTTCCTGATCTAATTAAACAGCCAGTAAAGCAGTAATATAATTTATAGTTTAGATAAACCGTATGCTCAGTAAAACTATATTTATGACCCTATGTGTATCATGTTATACATATAAAAACATATATTATTTATAATATATATATATAATTTTAATAAATTAATTTATTTACTTATTTATTTTAACTTAGGGACTGATGAGGAAACTGAATCCCTCATAAGGCTGAGGTCAGACAGGGCTGCCAGAGTCACTGGTCAGAGATGCGGCCTAAAATGCGGCTGGGAGTAAACAGGATTTTATTGGAATATCTGAATTTTTAGCTGTGTGTGATAGTAATGTTCTGAAACGTGCTGAAAGTGAGCGTTGTGATTGGCTCAGTTCAACGGTAGTCAACATCCTATCTAAAAGGGATCAGCTGTCCCATTTCCCCAATTACAGCTCCTTCCCTCCATTCCTCCTCCTCCTCTCCTCTCCTCGATTCCTCCACCTTCTTCCGGGGTAGGAGAGGAGGAGTAGGAAAGGAGGAGTAGGAGAGGAGTAGTAGCAAAAGTTTCTGGACGCAGCCACTGAGAGAGAGAGAGAGAGCACACAGATAACATTCCCAGCAGGTAACATATTGTTTTAAAAGTTCAGAAATCAATATTTGGTTTAATATATCTTTTTTTTTATTTACTTTTGATATTTTACCACAACAGATTGGGAAGTTTAAGCTTGAGATTTACATAAGTGTGGAGTCAGTATGAGAAATATTAAGTGAAGTTAAAATGATTCATTGCTGAACCTGCAGTCAGTAAGTGTCTTTTGAATATAGAACAGTATGAAGATTGTAACATCACTTATTTCAAAGGTTACTTTCTTAAAAGAGTGGGGTTATCCCAAGATCATCCTAGAGCTTCTTCTAGAGCTTCTTCTAGAGGAGGATACATCTAAAATTAAACAAATTCTAAATTATTAGGTCTTTTCTAAAGATCTAGAAAGTCACTGATGTTTGAAGTGGCGTGAGGTCTGCTGTGTTGGCCAGGGCTCACTTGTGTAAGAGATTTTTAATCTCAATGTGACTACCCTGCTTAAATAAAGGTAATTAAATAAATAAATAAAATAAATCTCACAATGTTTCTTTTAATTGTAATAAAATATTAAGAAAGGAATGAACTAATAAAAAACCTCTAAAATTATATATATATATATTTTTTTTCTTTTCTTTTTTTTCCCATTGATATATATAAAAAGGCTGATAATTCTCACCTCTAAACAGCGAAATAGTGCTTAGCGGCTAATTATTAAAAACATCTTAACAACTTAAAAACAACTTACCTTCATTCAACTTAACCTTAGGCAGCACTGCGGACACGGCATGTACAAAATTGACCAAAATATTCTTTAATTTAAAGATTAACATTTCTCTATATCTGTAATAATGTGTTTAATCAGAGTAAATCTTGGAAATGTAAAAATTTATATGATTATTTGAAATTTAAACAACTATGCTGCAACCGAAAAGCGGTTATATTTACAATATTTTGACTCAATTCCTTTGATATTAAGTTTTTTTTAATCTATTTGCATCTGCTTCAGTTCTTTTCTGCTGGACGTTGTTCTTCTAATCCTTTATCCTCTTTCTGATTCGCTGACTGTCTCAGTGCCTCAGCTTCACGGGGCTTTCAGGGGTTATTTGTCTGTCAGTGTTTTACTATTTTGAAATGAAAAGCTTTTCCTACCTGCTAAATGCATTCCGCCATATAAAACACATCCTGTCTTCGATATGAAAGGCCAATTAGAACGATTTTATACTCATCAGATGACGAAATCAAAACCATGGAAAAAAGATTTGCTTACACAAGCCACGCAAACATGATGCAATCTGCAATTTCTGCTCATGATAAACATGATAATCAGTGCTAATCAGTGAGACTGGGGGAAGATGGGGGTGTTTATTGTGTGTAGGGCTCTGGAATGTATCGTTTAATGTATTAAAGGTGTTTTATTGAAGTGTTCACTGAAGTTGTCCATAAGGATTAACTTTGATTCAGCCTCTGTTATTAGTTTAATGATTAAATGTCTGTGAGCTTCAGTGAAAATGCATTTATGTTCAGCAAACCAGAAACAAACTACTTGAAACTATTTGATTTAGTTTTTCACTTCAGGCCACAGATTTCTACACTTTAAAACAAAGTAATTTATTATAAATATATTTTAAATATAGTAATGCACAATACAACACAATAAAAGCCCTGTCCCATGACTTCTGACAATTTTAAACAGCAGTATTAAATATATTTTGCACTTAAGGCTGTAGGCTTGGACTGTTACAGTTTTTGTGGACAGTAACAATGTTTTTAATGCTTTCTTTTTTGAGTTTTATTACATAACACCTTTTTAAATCTTGCACCTCAGAAATAACCCAAAGTATGAAAAAAACAGTATTTAAAAAGAAATTAAAATTTTTATGTGTACCAGGGAAGTTTTACAGATATTCCATGTTGGATTTGAAGACATTACTATATCATTACTTTAATGAAAAAATGTTTTTTTTTAATTTTTTTTTTTATTCGGGCTCTTTAAAAAAAGTGTCCACTTTTTAATTATGGACCAATAAAGATGCTGGTAAGAAATGGGGGGATAACATATATGTTTTCATACAAGTAAACAATTATTTTGTGAAAAAAATTCTAGCTCATTAATAACCATGTATCAACAAACTAAAATGTTATTTATTTGCACTTAGATTTCTTTATTAATGAAAAGCATATACAATAATATAACTTATACATAATTTAATCAACAGTTGGTTGATATGTGGTGATTTATTAAAAAACAACTTGTTTTACTTAAAAACACATACAAATATTTTTTAAATAATGTTTATTTATTGACTTTTCACAGTTTACAATATACAGTGAACACCTCTCCCACACCCGTTACACCAGCTGAAAGTGACATTTTAGGAGATGACAAAGTATA